>NW_025858245.1:1079664-1081392 GCF_002878395.1 Capsicum annuum
AAGAACATTTAAAATTATTAGAATAATTTTAAATGTTCTTCTTTGGTCTTTGTATATAATAGTATATCATCTATGCATACTATACAATTAGGTAGTTGTTTAAAATAACTATCCATAAAATGTTGATATATACTTGGTGCATTTTTATATTTTCTAATTTTTGTGTAATTTTTTCACTTCCTTTTATCCAATCAGTTTTCTTTCTTATTTTATTTATAACTCTTTTTGCTCTTACTTTCTGTTTACATGGTGTTGTAAACCACCAATCTGTTCTAGTTATTATATGTGGGTATAATTTATCAAAAAACGATATTCCTAAAAGTATATCTTTTGATGTTAGCTCATAATTATAGATTTCTTCTATTGTTAATAATTTATCCCATACTTGTGTTTTTACATTCTTAGCTTTATAAGTAATTAAACTTCCTTCTTTATTAAATCTTTTAACTATTATTAGTGTTTTTAATTTATCCCATTTACTTTCTGGTAAACAATTATATCTACATAAATTAGCTTCTGCTCTTGTATCTATCATAGGCGTATAATACCTACTATAATATCCTTCTACTACTATCTTCATTAATACATATATTTTCAAATCATGTTAGAGCTTTTCTTAGGAATAATCTTTCTCTATTATATCTTATAGACAATTGTGTATGTTCTATATTGTATGGTTTTACTTGTTCTAGCCATTTAATCCCTAATATTATGTCTGCTTTTTGCATTTCTTCCTTTATTTCAAATTTTATTATCATTTTTCTAACTCCTATTATTATTTCTTTTTCTGCTATATTTTTAGTGTTTATTAAGCTTCTTGGTAGATCTGGGCATATATTATTATCAGGTTTTATTTCGTCATTTTTTACTAGATATTTTGCTATATAATTTTCTTCTTGTCCTGTATTTAAGAGTATTAAATATTCTTTTTCGTTTATTTTTCCTGTTATGTAATATTGATTTAAATTAACTTATTGAACTTGTTTCATAATTTGTTCTTTTTGATGAATTTGATGATTCTGGTTTTTCATAAGCTATTCTTTTTGCTGTACTTATTCTATAATTTATTATTTCTAAATCTTCTTCTATGTCTATATTTCTGTAACTATAATCATTACTATCAATTTTTTTACGAATTGTTCAAAAGGACTTTCTATTTGTTTTATTAATTTTATTTTTCCCATTATTTTATGTTTTGTTGTTAATACATATAGATTTTAATATTTTGCTGTAAATATTTTACTTCCTGGGGTTAGTTCTATTCCTAATATTTTCCAATATAATACTAATGATTTATCTATATTTTTATCTGTTATTGCTACTGAATAATTTGTACTTATTATAAATTTAAATTTTTGGTATATTAAATTTTCTTTAATCGCAGTTATTATGCTTTTTTCTATAGGTCTTATAATCCTATCATCTGCTAAATATAATTCTATTGGTGTATCTATTCCTTCTCTAAAACATGCTTTTATTAATACCTCTGTACCTCCAAGGTGTACATATTTTATTGGGTCTCCTCTACTTTTTATATCATTTATTTCTTTATTAATTAACCTTTTTGTTACTAGTGGTATACTAGCTTTACTTTTTGCATATCTGCAGTCTATTACATGTTCCTTTTGACTTACTACGTAATATTTTTCCTTTTTCCTAGTAAATATATTTTTTATTTTTGGTATTTTAAATATTTTTTCTACACTTAAGTCTAACTCTTTTCCTTTT
>NW_025858245.1:1384392-1472831 GCF_002878395.1 Capsicum annuum
TTTGCCCTTTTTTTTTGAAAACCCATTTCGGGGGTCCGTTTTGATCCCAAACCAAAAGTAGTCAATATGTGTGTGGTTGGTTTTTTTGATGTGTAGATTTTATATTTGATGTTTTTAGTGGAGTTTGTAATTGTTCATTAAAAGTAAGGTCGTAGGTTCTAAGTGTAACAGATCGATTTTAGCTTTTTAGGTAGGTTATGGCTTAACTCTTTTAGACTGATTGAGTAGTAAATGATGATACAAAATGCATGTTAAGGTTATGAACTAATCATGAAAAATTACTATCTATATGTTGAGCCCGTGTGGGTCCTATATGTGATGTAATTATCGAAATTGAGATATTATGTGATATGTGTGATTATGTGGGGTCCTATGTGATGTTGATAGCCTTGAATATATGTGGATAATTGTATTGTTTAAGACGCTTAATGTGGTACCATTGATGTATTGTGATTATATTCATACTTTATTAGCATATGAGACATGTGAAAATTCATGAATGAAACAAAGATAATGAGTGGATATTGGTTCACGTAGTTATGGAAATGTATCATTGTGGTTGGTTGTGGAAATATATCATGTGGTTGATTATAGAAATATATCATGTGGTTGGTCATGAAAATATTCATTGTGATTGGTTGTGAGCGTTACATCTCCATATCATACTCACTCATGAAATATTGGTACCACCGTGGCAACATCTGAGAAACACCGATAACACCTGATAACACCTTTCCGAGTGATGTGCCGGAAAGAACATATGAGATATGATTGTATATGGGTTGACAAACCCCTCATGGGTCCTGCATTGGGAGGCTTGCCTCCGTAGGTGTATATGGGGATTGTGCGACGATCCTGGAGGTTGTGCAACGACCTCATGCATCATCATCATCATCATCATCATATACATTGCACTTACTTTATTGCGTTTATATTGTGTTGTATTGCCATATTGACTTGCCATTTATATAATTATTTTGTCTTCTTTTACTTGTATTTGATGATATTGTATATGCATGTTTCCCCTTGTTCTACTTATATGTGATATAATGCATACCTCTATTCTATCTGGTTGTGATGTTGCAATATATGTAATATATTAGAACTGTTAGTGCAAGCAGTGTGGGCTACCATTGTAGGACATTTTCTGATTGCAGGTGATATGCCCTTGGTGTATATTTTGTATGCTTTGTTACTTTGCTTGGTTGGCCTATAATACCTATTAAGTACAAGTGGACCGTACTCATGCCTACTATCCACTTTCGGTGTAGGTTAGGGCTGTTAATTGGGCAGGCCAGGTCAACCCGGAATCGGCCCACTAAACCTAACCCTGTCCAACCCGCCTAAACCCAATCAAAACCGGTCCAAAATCCAGTCAAAACCCAAAAAAGAATTAAAAGTTTTTTCTCCAATATACACTATATATACCCACCTATATACATTTTAAATACGTTAAACAATATATATACACTATATATATAGTATATATTACATTAGAATTTAAAAAACATATTCACATATACACAATTACACATGTAATCGTGTATACCACTATACGTTAGTTAAATATATATACTACTCTAAACAAAATATATACTACAAGATATATACTACAATATAATGATATATATACTAACTTATGAAACATCTACACATGTTTACGTTAGATATATACTAATTTAGAGTCTATAGAAGATATATACACATATATAAATATCATTCAATATTTCAATTTATACGTACTACTTTAAATAAAACATATACTACAATATATATACTACACTATATACACACTATATATATATAATTATATACTACTTTATAAAATATATACACATGTATACGTTAAATATATACTACTTTAGAGTCTGTAGAAGATATATACACATATATACATACCATTCAATATATATGTACTACTTTAAATAAAATATACTACAATATATATATATATATATATATATATATATATACTACAATATAATGATATATATACTAATTTATAAAACATATACACATGTATACGTTAAATATACACTACTTTAGATCTATATTCTATATATATACATATATATGTACCATTCAATATATATGTACTACTTTAAATGAAATATACTACTATATATATACTATAATGTAATGATATATATACTAATTTATAAAACATATACACATATGTACGTTAAATATACACTACTTTAGAGTCTATAGAAGATATATACACATATATATGTACCATTCAATATATATGTACTACTTTAAATAAAACATATACTACAATATATACACACACTATATATATATAGTTATATACTAATTTATAAAATATATACACATGTAAACGTTAAATATATACTCTTTTTAGAGTCTATATTCTATATATACACATATATACGTACCTTTCAATATATGTACTACTTTGAAAAATATGCTACAAGATATATACTACAATATAATGACATATATACTAATTTACAAAACATATACACATGTATACGTTAAATATATACTACTTTAGAGTCTATAGAAAATATATACACATATATACGTACCATTCAATATATGTACTACTTTAAAATATATGTCACTTAATATAATAAATTAATAATACTTGATAGTAAATTAGTAATATACTAAAACTAAATATTTAATTTAAACTAAAAATTCAATTTAAATCATTAAATGGAAAAAATTATAAAGTAAGGACTAAGGAGTGAATGAATGTTATATTTTATTAATTGCAAAATTATTAATTTATAGTACATGAATGAAAAATCTACAAAGTTCTCATCATTTTTTCCAACTCATCCATGTTAATATTAACGGAAACTTGCATAGGATAGTCAAAGTCAATGGGGGTAAAAAAAAACACGCATTGGACTTGATTCTGCTGAGTTCTCTCTTAAAGTCATAATTTCTTCAAGTTTCTGTTCGTCGTTCGGCTCCACCTTTATTCCTTGATTTCTTTGTTCTACTCTAATCCAATCTCTAAGGCAAACTAGAACATTCATAGCATTGCTTCCCAATGAGTGTCGGTTGTCTCTAAACTACTGTCATCCCTGACTAAAAGCGCTCTCCGATGCAACGGTTGACATTGGAACATTCAATAAATCTCTAGCTAATCATGAAAGCATAGGATATTGTGTTTCATTATTCTTCCACCAATCCAACGCGTTGATCCGTCGTCTGCGATCCTCTAGCGGCGTTCAAAGATAATACTTAAGCTCTTTCCGATAAGTTGTTGTGTAAGCTCCCGCCTCAACACTATTCCAACAATTTAAATCATAAAAGTAATCAGGAAAACCACTATGTGCCGGCCTTTTAGAAGATGATGACTCATCGGGAGGATGAGGAGCGACAGTTAGAGTGATATTTATCGGTACAACTAAATCAAGTAAAGCAGCATAATGGTTATATAATTTATCTATGTAAGCGTTCACATCATCCATAGCCGTCCACAAATCTGGTTGTTCTTGTTCTTCATCATCAGAATCATTGTTAATATTTATCTCTAAGTTAGAATAAATAATAGTACTAAAGTGGCACATAGTAGTATACTTCATACACGGATTTAGATAGCACCAATCAAGTAGATAGGCGGAATTAGAAAAAATAATTTTTAAAATTTAGCAAACATAGTACCAACAACTTCTTTGTAACCTTCTTTATTCTTATATTTTTTGAGTAAACCAGAAATATCAGCTATATATGCTAAAATATTACAAACAGTAGGATAATAAGCACCGAAAAATTCAACCATAGCTATATAATTTTTTTTAAAAAAAAACTTAACAAGATCATTAATTACAGCCCAATCAGAATCATGTAGCATACATTTAGCCGAATCAGCAAATGAACCACAATGTTGGTTAAAAGTTAGTGTAATAGGAACTCCATAAACATGACAAGTTTTTAAATAATCATGCGTAGAATTCCATCTAGTATCACATTCTTCGGGCATCAATATCGGTCTAAGTTCATTTTCTTGACATTTAACTTTAAATTCTCTAATTCTTTTTCTTCGATTATTTTCTTAAATAAAGCCAACAGCAAGCCAAATTTTTTTAATATAAAGCTCAAAAAATTTAAGACCATCTCTTACAATTAAATTATATATATGACAAGCACACTTAACATGAAATATTTCAGGTAAAGGCGGAGAGAGCTTAGCTTTTAACTTTGTAATAGCAGTCTTGTTGTTAGTAGCATTATCAAAAGCAATACATGAGACTTTTTTTTCAATACCATAAAATTCTGCAACTTTACTAATTGAATCAACAATAAATTCTCCATTATGTCTGCGATCTTCATTATACAAAAAGTAAGAATACGTTTTTGCATAACATAATTACTATCTATCCAGTGACAAGTAATGGTTAAATAATCATTTTTATTAACAGCACGATCAAGATCAGAAGTTAGAGCCATTCTACATTGAATATTTTTTAACAATGTAGATAAATAAAAATAATATTGTGAATGAAGTCTTAAAATACTGGCCCAACAAGTACTTCTAGTAATACCATTAAACATAGGATTATAAATTTCTTGAATATAATGAATAAAAGCATCAGAAGAAGGAAAACTGAAAGGCAAACAACCCACAACTACCATTTTTACTATTTCTTTTCGGTCCCTTAATTTATTATAATTCTTAATTACCTGATCGGTTGCTGGGTCCATTCTAGTTTATGTTGGCCCACCAATATCCTGACCACCTTTTGCAATAAATAACTCTCTTTCGTGATTATCACTTATATGTCTCATTAACGTACCCGTACACCCTTGCTTGCCTCCTCCTTTACGCTTATATTTGTAAATATTGCATTACACCTCAGTATCTGATATACGTGTAAAAAATTGCCATGCAATACTAGTTGTTTTACGAGCTCTTAGGGGACGAGGAGGGCGATTAACCAATTCAGATCTAATATTGGCATTTCCTACTGCGGGTGTCTCACCAATATTTTCATCATCTTCATCTAAATCAACCACATCTACTTCATTTTCTTCTTCTATACCATAATTTTTCTGAGCTTCTACATAATTCATATCGTGAGCACCTACACCCACTTCTTTCTCAAAAGGTTGACTAAGAGGTACAGGAGGCACACGGGTATATCTACTACTAAAGTACCTCTACCGCTAGTAATTTACTTTTTACTACCGCTACCACTTCTGGGACAAATTTTTTTTACACTTTTAGTGGCTAGGTTTCTTAATTTATCTATAATATAAATCAAACTAAAAAAATTCAAAATACACAAATATAAAAAAATTAAATATTCAAAAATTAATACACTAATTAAAAATTTAAAATAAGAGGTAGAACGACAATACCAAATTTTGGAAGTATCCGAAGGTTGCGACTTTAAAAACTTCTATTGGTAATTTGTAATCGCAAAATTGAAAAATTAAATTAAGCACTTCAGAAAATATATAGAATATTTGAATTTTGAGAATTGAGATTTGAGAGAATGAAAATTGTATGGAAAATAATTTGAAAGTATAGGGTATTTATAGGAATATTTTGGGTTTAAAAAAATATTTTTGTTGATTTTTTTATTTAAAATAGGCATTTAGCCCTTTTTAGGGCCCAAACGGTCATATAGCCGTTGGGCCCAATGGTTAATTTTTTTTTAAAAAAAATAAAAATAAATGGGCCGGTTCCGGGCCAGTTAACCGACGGGCCTAGATCGGGTTTGATCCGGGCCGAGTTAATCAGGTCCCAAAAAATAACCTATCCCACGACCTGGAACCCTACAGCCCGTGGGCTGATCGGGTCGGGTCATACCGGGCCGGGCAGTTATGATGGACTAGGTTAAACCGGTACGTTTGACAGGTTTAGTGCAGATCCTAGCTCGAGTGCACCTCAACTTGCTTGACTCGACGATTGTTGGAGCTTCCAAGATATCGGTTGGACATTCATATGTTCTAAGTTCACCTCTATATTTTTATAGTAGTTATGTCTTATTAGTATTCGGAGACAGATATTATTCCTTTGTGGTTATTTTTCTAATGCATTTGACTCTTGAATTGTATTAGTAGTTCTTACACTATTGACACCTGATTTTGGGCATGATTGGTATTTTAGATAAGTTTTTCCCGCATTGTTATAATTACTTATATGATTTGGCTTCATTCTAGAAGCCTTACCTTAGATATTTTTGTCTTTTTTTTTTCTTTTTGTATCAGTTTGGGTGATAGGCTTACTTGTCAAGGTACGCCGTGACAAAATCCATCATGGCCCTTCTTTTTGGGTCATGGCAGTGACCCTGCTCATTTCTCTATAATACCATCATAGTATATTCATATATTGATATGGTGTCATCCTTCAATGAGACACTCCTCAATCATTCATGGTACTATCACAATATATTTGTGTAATGGCGTGGTATCATAGAGGACTGCTTCAACCCTTCAATGAACACTCCTCAATATATCACCTAATATATTTATATACCAACATAATATCATGGAGGACTTCTTTAGTCCTTTAATGAAATCTACTCAGTATACCATCAGAGTATATTTATATATTGCATGTTATCATGGGTGAATGCTTTAGTTCTTTAATGAGATACTCATCATTCTTCTATAATAACATCATAATATATTTATATATTGGTGTGATATCATCCTTTAATGAGACACTCCTAAATCCTTTTGATACCGTCACAATATAGTATATATTGTGATGGTATCATGAAGGACTGCTTTAGCCCTTCAATGAGACACTTCTTAGTCATTTATAATTATTTATTATTATGATTTGTTTACTAGTTTTCTCTTATTTTAATTAGTCTAAAATAGTTAGATAATATCTTGATCATTATTTTTTTATTTTATCTTTAAGAAATGAAGAAAAAATAACATAAATTAACCAATAAAGAAAAAATATTAAGATAAGACAAGACAAAGAAGAGTCACCAAGAAGCTAACAAGAGAATAACAAAGTAAGAGAAAAAATTGTGCATTAAAAAATATATTTTATAATAATTTATAATTTAATAAATAAGTTGGTGGACTTGAATTTTTCTTAATTATTTCTTTATCGTAATCAAATTATTTATTTTTTCTACTTTTATCTATAATCTATATCTATAATATATTAAAATTGTGAAGACCCTTCGAAAAATGATTTGAACTTTTTGCCCTTCATTAAAAGACCCTTCTTTAGACAAAACTGTCTTTTCACAATTTTTTCAATTTATTATTTAATTATTATTTATTAACTAGACTTCTAAAATATATGGGACTCCTAAAATATATGAAAAAAGAATCAATTAATATTTTTCTTTGTACTGATCAATTATAAAAATACAATAGAAAAATACTCCATAGAAATTTCTATATATTGACCTCTTTATCGTATTATTTTTTCTACACAAACTTTTCAATTAATTCCTTCCAATAATTTAGCCTCGAAGAATTCTCAAATTTCAAATGAAGACCATCACCATTGTTGTGCTTAAGCTAGATTTTCATGGTGAAGAACATGCTAGAAAGGTTGAACAATCCATTCGTCAATTTAAAGGTAATTCATTTTAATTAATCAAACATCATTATATGTAGATTAGTTGACAAAAAAATTTTGGTAAAGATTAGGTTTAATCAAAAGATGAATGTCGATCGGCTTAACAAATTTTTTGGTAAAGGTTAGTTTTAATTAAATAAATTCTCCAAAATATGTCGAATTTAATTATTATATTTATCTTTTTCATTTAAACAAATATCCTATTTAGTGTAATATTTAAATTCAATAAAGTGAGGTACACGCGTGAGGCGCGTACACGTAAACTAGTAACCTAAAAATTGTTAGTATTCATATTTGTATTTTAGTTTTTTCCAAAACATAGAAAGGGACAAAAAAGAGATAATCTAACCAAACAATAAAAATAAAATTAAAACAAAAACATTGGAGACAAAAAGAGAAACAAAGTAATTTACAAAAGAAAACTAATGTAATAGGGGGGGGGAGGAGAATAAAGAAAAGAAGTTTGTTGACAAATTAAGGAAATGAGAAATTAAGTGCACAATTTAATGCCATAATTAATAAAATTTTGCTACAATTTGGGATGGGAGTAGTACGGATAATTAGTTGAGAAAATAGTTAGGGAGGGGATTAATTAGGGTAATTAATTTGCTTTTTAGAGGATATTAGTATACGTATCCGTGCAATGCATGGATAATATTAAAGTATTTTTTGTAATAACTTTATATAGGAATGTGTGTTTTGAGCAAGTTAAATCATATTACCTTAAGAAAAGTTTAAGTATCATATTATTTCTCAATGTAATGTAATGTGTGTGTGTGTATATATATATATATAATCTATAATAATATATTAAAAGTGTGAAGACAAAGATACCACTTTAGACAAAAAAACGTGTTTTCCTTTTTTTCCTCTAATTATTATTAATTATGTTTATAACATTGAATTCTAAATATATGAGATCAAAACTTTAAAATATATAATAAGATCTTTTTTTAAATTGGGAGTCCAAAGGTAGAAGTAACTTTTGTTTATAATTTAGGTAGGTTTAGCTTTCATCATATTGTTACCAACTAAATTAAGAGCCTTTTTATTCTTATGAGTCTATATCCTATTTTTATAAATTCTATGTAAAAAAATAGTTTTTAATATAAAATCTTAAGCTTTTGATGTAAAATAATTTTTAATTAAAATCCTAATATACAATATAACTACGTGTTAATAAAAAAAGACTTTGGAACCTATTATGAAATCACTACCAAATTTGAAATTGTTCGTGTATAATTCATTAGGCTTTACACCCCCATCCTCATTCCTCTTATTTCCTTAATAGTTGATTAATTTGTTAACAATAGAAAAAGTATCATTCTTCATCAGCCTCCCTTCACCGGCCTAAGTTTGTCAAATTGTTTGTGAAATCTATGACTTTATTTAGATATATTTTAATTATTGTTTGAAGTTGATGACATGGTATTTTTTAAAATTACTTATTTTTTTATTATTATCGAAGAATATAGTGTGTCAGGGATGTTGAAGCGAAAGACAACAAATTAGGATAAAGATGAATGAGGTTGTGAAGATGAAAATTTGAAGAGGACGAAAACAAATAAATTTTACTAATCTATCTCAATATGTGATGAGGATATGATTTTGGTGATATTCTACTTTTATTTATTTATCAATTTTTTAGAAAATTATATACCTAATATTTTTTGTAGATACTACACTTGAACATCTTCATGACCTTCATGGGTGGAAAAACAAAATAAAAGGAGATGGTATTTATGAATGAGAAGTAAGTTGAACTTAGGTTATATATTTGTCATTGAACCTTTCAATATTTTCCTTATGAAGGTTGGAAAAAAACTTTAATTTATTAAAACAGATATACTCGGAGGATTAGAGAAGACGAAGGCACCAGTAAATGTCAAAACCAAAGCAAACATGATCGGGAACGTCCGTTCCATAATGATGGACATAGAAGTGATGCATCAAGAAAGATACCACAATTGATGAATCAGAATTCTGGTTGTCGGTGAGTTGAATCACACAAACTTTGGATGAAGAAGAGAAAATCTTAAGAACAGATATCTAGGATTTCCTGATTGAGATCTGTTAGGCTAGTTGTTTTAGTTGATGTAAAAGTTTGAATTTGATTAATTCATTGTTCTTTAAGTCAAATTTTAATGGTTTGGGTAGTAAGAATCTACTTCCCCTTGATGTGTCTTCGAAAACAATATAAGTACTATCAATTTTTTGTCATGTAGTAGTTGTACTAGAAGTAGTGTATTATTTGAGTGACATTCTTCATGTACATATTTTAATGATGCATTATCAAAGAAACAAGTTTCAAAAGTCAAAATTGTTAGGATTGAAAACTAGACAAATATGGTGCGTATATGTATGTTTTAATTGTTATTTTATAGCACAAAAGAAAGTTTAATAATAGTGTACCAATCACAATTTCATTTGTAATACTGTAACGATCCGATTTTCTAGGATCGGAATGTCACACGGTGCTCGTGATCCCGAAGGACCACAAGCCAACCCTTTACTGATATCTGTACCTGAACACTGCATAATATAAATAATAAATGCAGAAACTGGCCAGAAGGTTTAAAACATCTAAAAATTCTCAAAATTGAAAATTGAATACTAATACATCTGTTCGAAAAGCCTCTAAACTGTCAGAACTATGGAGTTGATGGGATATGTCCCCAACTAACTCCGTATACTGAAATTAAACCAAATCTGATATGATAATAATAAAAAAAATAAGGATCATCCTTGACTGAAGAGGACTCACTACTATGTCTACTGCTGCTGACTGGGATTGAGCTGCTAAGGGTACTCTGGAT
The DNA here is from genome assembly GCF_002878395.1 of Capsicum annuum. NCBI lineage: Eukaryota > Viridiplantae > Streptophyta > Magnoliopsida > Solanales > Solanaceae > Capsicum > Capsicum annuum. Next base: position 1,394,746 of record NW_025858245.1, read on the forward strand.
CTCGTGCCTCTGAACCTATGGTGTCAAATAAAATATCATAGCGTAAATGTGTCGAAGATAAGGTAAGGCTAAATGCAAGGTCTTATGCATGAACAATTACTTAACTGAATAATCATGAGAGTACTAAATGAGAACACATGCATGAATGTACAAACCATAACCGAAATCATCGTGACTCAAAATACTGAAACTCGGATACTGATTTACTGTCATTCAAACTTACTACTAATACCTAAGATACTGAACAACTGAATTATCTGATACCGATAACTGAGTATTGGAGTTGAGATCAGTCTTATCTACCTAGTGATCTCGAAAACTGATAATACTAAAACTGATTAACTGAATCTACTCATATCAATAACTGAATTCTGAGCTTTCTACTCTCGACTGACTGCATCGGAGATCAAAAATCTCTAACGGATAATTTTGGAATCTACTATCAATGATAAGAAATAATCATGTCCAAATCTAACAACAAGAATACTCAACTGAATCTGAGACTGAGATCAAGCCTATCTGACGGGTGATCCCTAGATCTGATACTGAATAACTTCATATGGGACCAATACTATCTGATGGTTGGTCCATAAATCAATGGAACTATCTGAGTTCCTCACTGAGATAGATGACTATATCTAACAGTCCTGATTTCTGAAGATTGATACTGAAACTGCAACTGTGGGAAGTCGTCACTTAACCGACATGCCCCAAATCTCAACTAATGGGGTCTAACCTGTAATCCCAGCTGGAAGGGTATTAATATCATGTCACGGGTAAAGACCTCTCTGGTCAAGCCTATCTGGCGGGTGACTCTCGCAGGAAGTCAAACCTAAGGTAATATAATAGTTAAGCCTATCTGACGGGTGACCAACCTTTCCTGATGGGTGACTCATGTATCCTACGCTAGCTACATAGTTCTGGAGTTCATGGATTGCTCCTAACGACTCTGCCTCTCTGACGGGGAGCCGCCATCCCTGCCCTCGCCCGATGCTAGCTCTTACTCCCAACTGAAAGACTCTGAACTGATTCTTAACTTAACACAAACTAAGCTGAATTCACTGGGTTTCGTATCTGATGGAACACTATTAAATCTCGTTATCTAACTGAACGACACTGAGCTTTAAATAAAGTACTCGATTACTACAGAGGTCAGAACTGAACACTTGAATACTACTAGATCTGAGTTGGGTACAGAACTGAGGCTAGATTACTAGCGATGCTGAGATTATGTTGAGTACAAAGATTACTGAGATTTCTTAAGTTCTATATCTTTCTGAAAATACAGAGTTCTATAACTCGCTGAGTTCTGAGAATCATGGCTCAAATGAAATTATCGTGAAAACTGACACGGGCTCTAGACAACAGTTAAATTGTCGAGTATAAATACCCCTAGGACTCGATAACATAAAAGTAAAGTATAACCATGCTTAAATTATCAAGACCATGGACATTCATTCACCATCACAATCACTACAACATATCTTCAAGCATTTAGGAATCATAAACATGTAGTAGTATAGGGAAACATGCTATTGGCCCATACTCCATTCAACAAGATCTGGCATCAAACACTTAGCATGTATTAAAGTCTTAGCATGTATCAAAGAGCACATAATTGGGAAATTTCATGCTATCGTGTCACAATTCATTCACTAAGGCTTTTCAACAAACACTTGGCATGCATGGGCTAGTACACAATTGGGAATTTCTAGTCAACATGCTATAATGGCTCTAATTCCTTCACATAAGCATTTTATCAAATATATGGGGAGCATGCTTTGCTTATTCAATAATTTCTTCACTTAATTGACATGAACACATCACTTAACAAGCAACTTGAAGAGGGTTTATCATGAATATCACATACTAGGGTCAAAGCTTGAAAACCTTGCAAACAAACATGAATCAAAACTCAATAATAGCATGAACATCAATTTCAACACACATGAATCATGAAAACCCATAAACATAAGATCTTTGAATTTTTGAAAAGGGTTCTTGAGCTTCTTGGATGAAAGGGACCTAAGAATCAACATCTACATACCTTAGAGACACTCTTTCTTGAAATCTCTTGGAGAGATTCTTGATTTTCTTGATTTCTCTTGAAGAAGAAGGAAGGGTTTTAATTTTGTAGAAACCCTAGCTCTTGTTCTTGAACAACCTTGAGAGAAAATTAGTATTTTTGGGTTAAAATGGGGCCAAATCCCGTGTTAAGGAGTATATATAGGGGTAGCAAAATAACCCTTTTTCGCTTATGGAAATAAACTAAAAAATCTCGATTTTACATGCTAGCGTGATGCGGTGAAATCACACCAGCTCACTGAAAATTGGACAATCAAAAAACTTCTTGATGGCACGACGCGGTGGAAATCGCGTTGCCACCTTGGTTGCGAACTAGAAAGGCATCGCGATGCGGTGGAATCGCGTTGGTGCGCTGAAAATTGACAATTCTGAAATTAAGCCTTGGCGCGATGCGCCATAATCGCGGAGGTTCACTTGATTTTAACGATTGCCATTTTGGCTGGCTCCGCGATGCGCTAAAGTGCCAGGTGGCATACTGTCTCACTAAAATAGCTCCAACTCTTTGCCCGAGTGTCGGATTTGGGCGAATTTGATATCGATGGAAAGCTTATTCAATGCTTTACATGACAAAAATTCGATATTAGGGAAATTATACACTGTTCAAAATACTTCTTACTTGGGAAGACACTTCTCAACCATTTAGGGCCGGATTAACACTTCACTTAACACACTCTAAGGCTCAGACTAGGAGAGAATTTTGCAGGATCTTACAAATACAAATTATACTTGAGGGATAAACGTGCAATGCATGTTCTCATAAGTCTCCGCTTCAGATAAAATATCTTTTTACTATTTTCCTAATATTCAAGAGTTCAAAATTAATTAAATAATCATAATAAAACCTTTCCTTATTATAACTCATAAGAATTAATGACAACTAATACTTTTTTCATTAATTTAGTAATTCTAAATAAACTTGATTTTAAGAAGATTTCAAAAATCTACAAAAAAATATGAAAGCGTTAGAATAAGAATAATATAAGAAGTACCAAATTTTTGAAAGCTTTAAGTAAGTAATTATAATCAAAGATTTTTTAAAGATTTAGCTTTAAGAATAAGAAAAGATTTTAAATATACAAAAAATATTATACTACAAATATGGTTCTAATGGATGCGTCTCTCTTAGCCTTAGCAGTAAGGAAAAGAGGTGTTGCATGACAAAAGTAACGATCCATTAACCACTTGAAACTTCTCGTGGTAGAATATATATATATATATATGTGTTTATATTATTATATTAAAGTGTGAATTATCTTTCAGAAGTGATTTGCACTTTTGCACTTTATTAAAAATCTTCGCAGTAAACAAAGTCATCTAATTTTAAAAAACCAAAGGTTACACGTGCAAGGCACATGCGGTTAAAGTAGTAATATTAAAAGTGTAAAGGGCCTTAGAAATATTATTTGAACTTTTTACCCTTAATTAAAAGTCTTTGCTTTAGACGAAATTGTCTTTTCACTATTTTTTCCTAATATTTAAGAGTTAAAAATTAATTAAATATATTTATAGTAAAACCGTTCCTTATTAGAAGTCATCAGAATTTCACTATTTTGTCCTAATTTAAGAGTTGAAAATTAATTAAATATATTTATAGTAAAACTCTTCCTTATTAGAAGTTAGCAAATTAATGACAACTAATATTTTTTGCATTAGTTTTTAAAATTTTAAATCAACTAAATTTGATTTTAAGAAGATTTGAAAAATCTAGAAATAAATATAAAACTTTTAGAATAAGAAAACTTTAAGAAGTACCAGATTTTTAAAAGTTTTAAGTACGTAAATCAATGATTTTGTAAAGATTTGACTTTAAAAATAAGAAAAGATTTTTAAATATAAAAAAAATAATCATAACACAAATATGGTACAAATTGATGCGTGTATTTGAGCCTCTGGCAACAAGGAAAAAAGGTACTATATGACAAACTCAAGTGATGATCTATCATCACTTGAAACTTCTGATGGTAAAATATATATGTATATATGTTTATGTTTACATTATTATATTAAAGTGTGGAAGATTTTTGAAAAATGATTTGACCTTTTACACTTTATTAAAAATCCCCGCAATAAATAAAATTATTTAATTTTAAATAATCAAACATTACACGTGTGAGGTACGCGAGGTTAAACTAGTATATATATAGAGAGAGAGAGAGAGAAACACACACACACACACCCTCACCCATCCACCCACAACTTCCCATCCCCACCTCCACCTCCATCTCCACACCATCACCCCCAACCTCAATATTTTTTTCACTTAAAATTTATGAATGGTAATATGTGTATTATCTAATTATTTCATTAAATAGAAATTAGGATAAATAAGCTTTATTATGCCAAAATAAATAAAATATAGATTAAATGAAGACTCTAAAATAATCTAATATGTTATAAGTGGTTATAATTTAAAATTCAAGTTAAATACTCTTACATCTATCAAACTATAATTTATCTTATATTCTTTTATAATTTTATTTTTTAAAAACTCAAATTAAAAAAAATTATTAACCCGTCCTAAGAATCAAAATACTTCCATAATGCATGTAATATTCTTGAATATGAATTTTACATGAAAAAGTAAAATCATAAATTTTTTATGTGAAAAATAATTTTAATGTATAACTGTGCACATAATATTTAATTATATTATAAGCTACAACATTAAAAATTTATGGCGATTTAACATTTTATGTTTTTTTTTTTAATTAAAACATTACCAACATAAGAAACTATCATTAGAAAATTTAAGTTGTTGCTTGTGTTTTATTCATCACGACTTTTTTTTTTTACTTTATTTATTAAAAATTAGATAAAAATGTAATGCTATCTATAAGATCACCTTTCTTAACATCAAAACATTCTCATCTCAAATTCAAATAAAAATAGATACGCTATCATAACTTAAATTTTTCTAGTATTTAAAATTGATTAAATTTGATTTGCATGTTTAGATGAAAAAAGTTCATCGAAGATATACGTTTTCTAAAAAATAATTAGAGAATAATTATGTAACATTGACATAAATTATGTACATATGTTAAGAAATTCACTGATTATTTGTAAACAATAAATCTAACCATAATAAATTGAATGTTTGATGTGAAATTTCAAACTTGAACTCATAATATTTAAGTTTCCAATTCACTATTAAATCTCGTAACATCATATTAAATAATTAATTCATCACAAAAAAATAGAAACACATAAATTAATATGAGCATTTATTTTTTAAGAATAAATTGTATAAAATAATAACAAAAGTTAGCATTTAAAAAGAGTCAACTTAACTTCTCAATTAAAAGTGATTTCATTTTTCATTTATGTAATTGAATTTAATTTTTCCAAAATCAAACAAATAGAAAAATATAACTTATTAGTATTCAAACTTGAATATAATTAAAATAAATTAATCTAAAATAGCACCATCAGTCATCTACATATAAGAAAATATTAAATTTTTAAAAAATAAAAAATCTAAAAAATCTGTTAAATAAATTAATAAATAAATCTATAATCAATAACAAAGAAGGAAAATGAAAGTTTAATATTATATATCATTGTAGGAGTATTTATAGAGAGGTTAAGAAGTTAGAAATTCATTCCAATTCAAAGTTCATTTGAATTCAAATTTCATAAGAAGATTAGTACACTAGTTAGGATATTGATTTGGATAAATATAAATATAAAAATAAAGAAAAAAAGGAGCAAAAACTTTTAGTTGCTTGGAGAATATGCTATTAAAAAAAAAAATAACTCCCAAACAATTCATTTTCAATTCAAAATTTAAAGTATTTTTTATTAATGGGGGTAATAGGGCTAAGGGATTTAAAACAAATAATAATGAAAATAAAAAAGATGATATTGTTAATACTATCACTATTAATACTTTACTACTACATACTTCCGCTGCTACTTTTATTATTACTAGCCTAATCGCACGTGCCTCACACGTATAACGTTCGATTATTTAAAATTAAACGATTTTATTTATTGCAGAGATTTTTAATAGAATGTAAAAGTGCAAATTACTTTTCAAAAATCATTCACACTTTAATATAATAATGTAAATATAAATATATACACATATATATTTTACCACCAGAAGTTTCAAGTGGTTAATGGATCATCGTTTTTGCGTTTGCCATACAACAATGTAAATATAAATGTATACACATATACATCAATTTGAACCATATTTGTGTTACGATTAATTTTATTTTTTTTTATATTAAAAATGTTTCCTTATTTTAAAAGTCAAATCTTTACAAAATCACTTATTACATTCTTATTACGTACTTCAAACTTTTAAAAGTCTGGTACTTCTTAAATTTTTCTTATTCTAACAATTTTATATTTATTTCTGAACTTTTTAAATCTTTTTTAAAAATCAAATTTAGTTGATTTAAAATTTTTAAACTAATGAAAAAAGTATTAGTTGTCACTAATTTTGATGACTTCTAATAAGGAAAGATTTTAAATCAAATATATTTAATTAATTTTTATCTCTTAAATTAGGAAAAAAAATAGTGCAATTCTAATGACATCTAATAAGAAAAGGTTTAACCATTAATATAATTAATTAATTAATTTTTAGCTATTAAATATTAGAAAAAATAGAGAAAATATGATTTTGTCTAAAGTAAACACTTTTAATGAAGGGTAAAAAGTTCAAATAATATTTTTAAGGCCCTTCACACTTTTCATATATTATAGAAGATAAAGTATGTATATGTAAACATCAAAATAAACTTTATTAATAAATAATAAAATTCAATAAAAAAATAACTAACTAAATAAATAGAAGTGAATATTCCGGGAATTCAATGAACATTAGAATATCTCTTAGGGACAATGATTTACATAACTTGGAGTCGACAAAGCGTGATTAGTTTTTTTTTTTTTTTTTATCACAGTTGTTATTTGCCAAAAAAAAAAAAAAAAGACTTCCAAGGTAGCATGAGAATAAGACGTAGTTTTAAGACTGGACTCCTACATTTGAATTATGTCAAGCAATTAAAAAAAATTATAGATATTAGAATAAATGTAATATTTTAACTAAAATTGAAAGTGCAAGTTTTTTTTTTTTGTTAATCGATACATGAAAATGCATTATTATTCAAGCAATAGAAAGAAAAATATATTGACATACAAAATTAAGAATTTCCTGCAAAATATTCGCTTGCTTCTCGTTTATATAAGTAGTGAAAAATCACAAAAGGACCCAACAAGCATATCATCCATGAGAAAACTTTCAATTAGGACAATCCAAAAGCACATAACAAAACAAAAACATTAACTAATTTAAATGAACTTCCAACTTTTTTTTATTCAAAAACAAAAAAAAAAGTCAAAACTTCCATGCTCCTAAATGGATACTCGATCCTCCATTACCTTGACTCTCACCACGCATCCATAACAATTTAGAAAAAGGTGTTCAGCTAAATACATAAAGCATCGATCATTCTTCTATCACCTGTATTAAGTAGAAAAATAAAAATAAAAAATAGTATCAGAACATAAATTATAATAAATAGATATTAGAACAATAAATTAAACATAATCTTTAAAAAAAGTTTTCAAAGCTCGATTGAACATTCTTCTATTATATAGATTTGAAATTGATAAAATTATTATAGACGCCACCTTCAATGCTCTTAAAAAGATAGCTATAAAAGTAACGAATTTTACATAAGCTAAATAAAAGAGAGAAAATAACTGTAATTAATAATTGAACTATAATACTAATGAATAATATGCCAAAATATAAATAAAATAACATGGTAAAATTTAAGTTACAATTAAATAAATAAAAAAAAGAAGATAAACCTTTGATATTTTGGCTATGTCATTCGTCATCAACATGCTTATTTTATCCAATGTTTCGATCCAAAAATTTTCAACTGAAAGAGAAACACAAGAAATTGTCAAAAGAGAAGAATTCATTGTTAATTATTAATTGTATATAATTAAAGTATAATATATAAGGCTATTAACTATAAAAAAGAAAAAGAAAAAAAAAAGGATGATGATACTAAATGATACAAGAAGATGACTTGAATCATCAAAATCAAAATATGAGAATGAAAAAGTAGAAGTAAAAGAAGCATAAGTTTCTTGTAAATTTTAATTTGATCCAAATATTACTTAAATAAAATTGTAGATTTTTTTTTTATATATAAACAAAGTAAAATTCTAATTGCTTTAGAAGTGTTAAATATTATGATTTCTTACCTAAATTAACAACCAAACGTAAAAAGTTACAAATCAAATTAAGTGCAATTTTATTTTTTACCCAAACTAAAAAGGATACGCGAGAACACTTTACCTTAGGCAAAATAAAATACATTTATGCAAATTTTTACATGAGTTTTCTTTCAGTGTTTTTCTCTTCCTTTTTTTTCAACGTAATTTTCCTCCTTCTTGTTACTTTCCATGTTTTCTCAGTTTATTCCTTTTTCAAGTGATTGTCCTATTGTTGTTTATAATTTGCCAAAAATAGTCAAATTCAAATAAGTAAATTTTAGTTCTAAATTGATCAAAATTCGACTTTATCAAAAGCAAGTAACGTACTCCTATTGTTGTTTATACGTTGTCAAAAATAGTCAAATTTAAATTGATAATTTTAGAAGTTTTTAATTGACCAAAATTCTTCAAAATCCATTATATTTTAGGAGTCAATATTATAAAGAAACTTAAATAATAATTTAAGAAAAAGTGAAAAGACGATTTTGTCTAAAGAAGAGTCTTTAATGAAGGACAAAAAGTTCAAATCACTTTTCCAAGGGCCTTTACACTTTCAATATATCATAGATATATATTATAGACATAGATATAGATATAGATATAGATATAGATATAGATATAAATTACTATTATTATTATTATTATTATTATTATTATTATACTATCTCTACTAACACCATGTATGTCCTACTATTATTACTTTTATTATTATTTGTCTATAGGTTATTATGAAATAGTTAGAATCCTAATTTCAAATTTTAATAATATTTCAGATTGATTAAGGTGATTTCTAATTTTCAAATTATTAGAAGTTGTCTTTTTATTTTTAATCATAATTGTATAATTAAAGGGTAGACCAAAAATCTCAACTGCTTTTGCTAATTCTATTAAGTATTAAATCTCACTCTCTCTCTCTATATATATAAAAGCTAAACTAAAAGCATTAGGAGAAGCCAAGTGGCAAAATATTAAGAAGCCACGTGACAGTTTTTAACACAATGTTAGAAAATAATTTAATAAAAGTTTTGAATTAAAAGATTAAGTATTTGAATTTAAAAGGCATTGTCTTTTTTTTTAAAAAAAAAAAAATCATTATCTTAAAAATAGAAACCCATAATTGAAGAATTCTAATAGACATTTACTATTTCAAACTTATCTCTCTTAAAATTTATATGCAAAAGAATATATTTTAATATAATTTATTTACACATTAATGAAAAACAAAAATTTTATCAAAATAATAATAATAATAATAATAATAATAATAATAATCATAATAATAATAATAATTAATAGTAGTAGTAATGGTGGTAGAAGCAGTAGTAGTACATCACATGTAGAACTAGGATGATGATGATCATCATCAACCACCAGAGTTGGCATAGTGGTTTAACGCTATGTCCCTTAAGCAAGAGGTCGGGGGTTCGATCTCCGCCTCTGGCGAATGGAGCAACTTTGTGGCCAGTTTCCTACCGCAAAATGCGCTGACCGAGGAATGGAGGATTAATCTCATGGCTGTCGGCTGTGGGGATACCTTGGAAAATAAAAAAAAAGATGATGATGATGATGATGATGATCATCATCATAATAATAATTATTATTATTATTATTATTATTATTTAAAAAAAAACAATAAGTGCTACATACGTATAGTAGTAGATCTAAGTAGTGGTGTTTGAATCAAACATAAATTGAAAATACCCCTAATTATCTCCACTATTATTATTAAATTTAAATTAAAAATTAGTTGTTTGGTTGTGAATGTGTTTTTTATAACATTTATTTGTGGTAGAAGAATTTTAATTTTCTTTATGCTCTTTTTTATTAGCCACTATAAATTTTTGCTCCTTTATTTTTACTTTACTAGTTTAGGTGTACGCGCCTTGCGCGTGTACCTCACTTTGATGAGTTCAAAAATTACACTAAATAGGATATTTGTTTAAATAATAAAGATTAATATAATAATTAAATGTAATATCTTTTGAGAATGTAAAGATGAAGAATTTATTTACTAAACCTAATATTTACCAAAAATATTTTTAAAAGTCGATCGACATTCATCTACCATCTGTAAATTGCAACAAAATAATACAATGATAGAGACATCAAAATAATATAATTAAATTTAATTTTTACACACAAAATTTTTCTCAAAGTCATCCAACACTCATCTACCACCTATAAACAATAACAAAACAATACGATAATAGAGATATCAAAATAATACAACTAAACCTAACATTTACATAAAAAACTCTTCAAAGCCGACCAACATTTATCTATCACCGATAAACTGCAACAAAATAATACGATAAAAGTGATGTCAAAACAATACAATTAAACTTAAATTTTACACACAAAAATTTCTCAAAGCCGATCGAGATTCATCTCTGAACTGTAAACTACCACAAAATAACAAACTAATAAAGATATTACGATAATACAATTAAACCTAACCTTTACTTAAAATGAAATTCAAAGCTGACCTACATTCATCTATCATCTGTGAATTAAAATAAAATAATAAGATAATAAAGATATCAAAACAATACAATTAAATCTAACCTTTACACAAGAAATTCTTCAAAGTCAACCGACATTCATATATGACCTGTAAACTATTCTTGTCGAAAATTTTGACCCTAAAGAATGATTTTGAATAAAAACAAAGAAGATATATATATACACACATGTTGAATTCTATTATGCTGACAAAAACTGTGAAGAAGTTATGGGTACATACAATCGAATCAAGTTAGATAAGCATCAATCATATTCTCCCAATAGGCAAACCGGTTTGTTCTCTAGTTTAACGTACATCCCAATATTATAGAAGCAGTTCCTTAATAGAGTCCTATTTTAGGAGTATTTTTCGAATTGATAAGTAGAAAGAAAAATATTAATGGTTTCTGAAAATATTTGTCTATGAAAGGTAAAATTTGAACATAATCCTGCTCCTTTTATTTTCTTTCTAAAAATAAAAATAAAATTTTAAAATAATATAGATTAAGTAAAATATCAATTATAAGAACCTTCTAACTTAAAAAGTAAATTTGTATATAAAAGGTAATAGACGAAAGTTGTCAAATATTTTATGTCGGGGTTTTTTTGTTTTGTGTTTGATAACATTTTTTTTAATTTTTGGTAGAGAGAATGTAAATAGTTTTAATTAAATATAAATTAAACAAATAGTGAAAAGACAGTTTTGTCTAAAGAAAAATCTTTTAATGAAGGGCAAAAAATTCAAATCACTTTTCTAAGGGTCTTCACACTTTTAATAGATTATAGATTATAGATTATAGATATAGATATAGATTTTTAAAAATTTATATTTATCCAAATCAGTATCCTAATCAGTTAGTTTTTTGAATTTGAATTTAAATGAAATTTGAGTTGGAATAAAATTCTACTTCTTAGCTTCTCATATATATACTTTTACAGTGATATATAATGCTAAGCATTCTTCTCTCTCTCTTTTTTTAATTATGTATTAATTATTAATAGTCATAGCTTTATTCATGAATTTATCAACTGCATTCTTCATATTCTTTACTTTTTTGATTTTTTTTTTGTTTTAACATTTTCGCTTTTTATATGTAGATGAATGATGATGGTATTACACGTCAATCTATTTTTTCTAGCTTGAATTGAAGTAAGTGATATTTCTATTATGATTTTGGTCATTTGATTTTTGCTAAAAACAAATACAAAGAAATAAGTTGTATTAATTATCCTCATCTATTTTTCTCTAATTTTAATTTTTGTTGGTGTTTTTGTTCTATTGACTTTGATATGGTGTATTTGTTCTTTCTACTTATTTTTTCTTAAGAAATTTTTTATTTTACTCATAAATTTAAGTTTCAGAATTTTCTTATTGATAACGCTCACACCAAGAATAATAATGATACTCCTTCCGTCTTAAATTACTTGGTATATTTGTTTTTGTACAAAATTTAAGGAGAAATTAATAAGAAGTGTAGACTGACTAATATGACCTTATTTAAATAAGAAGTGTAAACTGACTAATATGACCTTATTTAATCTTTGATTCGATGTATCTTTTTCAATTAATATGTGTATAGTTAAAAAAAAATTCTTAAACATGCCAACTATTTTAAGACACATCTTTTAGCAAACATGCTGATGTTGGGTGTATTTATGCACTTTAGTGTTGTTATCCTAGCTTATTTAGCCTTATTTTGAGGATAATTCGTGTGCTTTATGTGTTAATGGTGAGATAAATAAGCATATATGTGTTTAAGTATGTGATTACGATGTTTAAAGGTGTTTTTAAATAAGTTTGGGTTCAAATCGATCATTTAGAGTCTAGATGAGAAAATTAGATTTACTAGCTTGAGCTAGGTGTTGTTCTAATATGTCTAATGAGTTCATAATGGTTTGAATGTGTGATATTGTATGGAACAACCTGTTTATATTTTGCAAAGTTTAATTGGAACAAGCCAAGAGTCGAAAAATAAGTTAAAGATTAATATGAGCAAAATTAGATCTTAGCTTGAGTTTCTAGCTTGTTGTTCTTGATGTTTTGTTGTGTCAATCTCTAATTCATGGTGTTTGGTTATTTAGGATGCTTTGTGAGTTAATTTTGGATGATATATGATGATACACAAGCTGAAATACAAGTGGAAACAACATTACAAGGCTTGGATAAAAGGAGAAAGTCTTGAGACAAAGTTAAACATAAAAATGGCAATTCTAGAGAGGGCAGGCGATATAGGGGCGACGGCCCCTCTACTCCGGGGGTATAAGGTAGGAGGATCACCCTTTATAGTGGTGGACTAAGTCAGGTGGCACCTCAAGAATTCCGGGGATCTAAAGACCGCAACGCCCCCTTCATTCCCATACGCCCAAATTGCCTTCTACTATAAATTGGACTTGTCACATTTTGCAAATAACTTTTGGGACATCTTTAGAGCTTGTGGAGGATGATTAACACAAAAATTAGGTTTTATTATTCTTTAATTTAGACTTTAAGAGATTTAATCATATATTCATTGAATTGGATTACGGTTATGTCTATTAGTGGCTAAACGCTCCCTTTTCGGGGTTAAGGCCTAGAACATGTTTACTTTTTCTTTGAATTGAGTTTGTTTAGATTACTGATTATATTTGGTTATTTATTTATCCTCGTTTGAACTATTTTAAGGATTCACGACCCTTAGAATATACATTGTCGACCTTTTGATCTCGAGAGGGGAACAGGAAGATAGAACGCGGGGATAAATAGACTAGGGTTCTTATTCTTTTATAAAATAAGGAATTCAAATTAGCATCTAGGATAGAGATATACCTAGAAGCCTTACTTGTTTCGCTGTGGGATGAAATATAAATGTGTTTATATTAGTTCTCAAATCTCCGCTCAACGATGTAGTTGTGGGGCTAAGTTAGATAGATGATTAAAGGATCAAGAGACCATGATCATAAAATCCACCCCGTGAATCAACAACCAAGATAAGTAATCTCACGAATAAAGTTTAATAGCATGGTATGATTATTCGTAGTGCCTTAACCCCAAGCTTTCATCCATTGATTGTCCAAAGTCTTTACTTTTGAGCACTATTTACTTTATAATTAGTTTATAACTTTCAAAACTCTCTTGGTTACTTTTGCACTAGGTTAATCTCAATAGTTGAATTAGAATTGAATAGTTGCTAACACAAGTCTCTGAGGGATCGATATTCGGCTTTCTTTGAGGCTACTATATTACTTAGTGAGACTACATACACTTGCGTGTGTACAATCAAGTTTTTGGCACCATTGCTGGGGACTTGTAAATTGGCAACTATTTTTATTTTAGTTTTACTTTTTAAATTTCTTTGGTGCTTTACTCTTGGTCTTGGGATTGATTTTACAGGAAATAAGTTTCCAGAGTAGTAAGATGGCAAGGGATAGGGAATTGGTTAAACCAAACCTCAAACCCGAGCAATGCTTCCATCAATGAAGGAGAGAAGTAGTCCTGCTCCCCCATATCCCATAATTTCAAGAGGAACAAGACAATCTTGCTCTAATGGCTGAAGATCAACCAGTTCGCAAGACAGTTAAAGAAGTGAAAATCCCACTTCCAATAAATTTGACCTCCCCTTTGCAAAAATTGACTGCTGGAGGTAATTTTGAGCTGAAACAAAACATGGTACAACTTTTGATCTGTAGTGAACAATTTATGGTGCTTTCACATGAAGATCCACAAGTCCATCTAAGAAACTTTCTGAAGATCAGTGACACATTCATCCCTACGGGCATGTAAACTGATTATGTAAGGCTGTCACTATTCCCCTTTTCACTATTGGGGGAAGAAAAAAAGTGGTTGAATGCTGAGCCAATAAATTTAATCACAACCTGGTATGACTTAGACCAAAAATTCCTCATTTGATTCTTTTCATCTGGAAATACTATAAGACTTTGTAGTGAGATTATGTACTTAAAACAGGACTAGATGAGAATTTATATTATGCTTGGGAGTGGTTCAAAGCTCTTCTTTGGGACAGTCCACATCATCCGTAGTCCAACGAGGTAGTAGCTCACACTTTTGTCGAGGCACTTGACCATAACACAAAAACTTTGCTAGACTCAGCTGCAGGTGGTCAAGCTTTGGAGTTGACATATGATGAGCTTTATACTTTGTTGAATCGAATTGCACAAGGAAATACCGAGTGGCATTTAGGCTCAAGAAATGCTACAAAAAATATTGTAGGTGTGTTGGAGGTGGATCAGTTTACTGCTATCTTTGCCCAGATTTCTACACTGCAAAATTAGATAAGAAATATGGAGTTGGGGGTTACACAGCCTGTAGCTGCAGTTAATGTAATTCAATAGATTATAGGTTGGTATGAGATTTGTGGTAACAATGGGCATGCAATGACTATGTGTGCTGAAAATCCTGCTTCTGTGATGTTTGTGGGCAGTGCTCAAAGGACGAATTATAGGAATGCATACAATTTAAAGTGGAAGACTCAACCACTAAATCAATAATGGAATACCCAACAATTTAGTTTCAACAACATCAAGTTCAGAATAATTAGGCCACAACTCAGAATAGCAATGTGGAAGAGATACTGAAGCAAATTATGGCTACTCAAGTATAATTAGAAGCAGATATAAAGAGCCAGCAGGCAACTACAAGAAGCTTAGAGTTAAATATTGGTCAGTTTGTGAAGGCACAAAATACCAGGACTTAAGGTGGTTTGCTAAGTGCTACTGAAAATTCTAAACATGTAATGGCAATTACTTTGAGAAGTGGTAAAACGCTTAATGAAGGACCTCCAAAGAAAACCAAGGAGGTAAATACAGAAGAGGCTCCTAAGTAGGTAGATGACAAAGCTGCTAAAAATTCGAGGAAGTCTGAGTACTTGAAAACAAAAGTTGCTGAACAGGTGAAGGAAAAACCACCACTACCTTTCCCACAGAAGCATATAAAGGCAAATGAGGATGCATGCAACAAAAAGTTCTTTGACACGTTCAGAGAGCTTCATATTAACCTTTCTCTTTTAGATGTTTTGTAGGCAATGCCCAAGTACACTAAGTACTTGAAGGATGTGGTCACTAACAAAGTTAATCTATAGCATGTTGAGATAGTATCACCCACTGAGTAGTGTAGCTCTGTGGTGATACAAAAAATGCCCCAAAAGCTTAAAGACCCTGGGAGTTTCACTCTCCCAATTTGAATTAGCAATAGTGAGATAGTCTATGCACTTAGTGACTTAGGGTCAAGTATTAAATTGATGCCCCCCTCCTTGTTTAACACCTTAGTCCTAGGGGAGCTGAGATCCAACACTATGATACTTTAATTTGCAGATCGGACCTTAGCTCATCCCGAAGGAATCATAGAGGATGTTCTCATCAAGGTTGGTAAGTTTATTATTCCTGTTGACTTAATTGTTTTAGATTTTCATGAAGATGAAAGAGTGCAGTCATCTTGGGATGTCCATTCTCAGCAACGGGAGGAGCTTTGATAGATGTAAAAAAGGGCATACTCACAAAGAGGTTGGATAATAAAGAGATGGTATTCAAAGTGTACAAACCACTCAAGACAATATCCTACTATAAATATTTGTGAATAATTACAGTGATTAAAGGGGATAAGTATGGGGTGGTGGAGTCTATTCTATTAAAGACCTCTTCGGACTTCCTCATTGAGCAGCCCAAGCCACAAATACCACAGCCCGACATGATGCAAATTGATGAGCCTAAAAAGGCTAAAATTGAGAAAGATGTTAACCTTGAGAGTTCAAACTCAATAGGTCATAAACAAATAAAAGATGGCATCCTAGTGTGAGGAAAATGATGGAAGAAAATGGATGATTCAGAGATTGGGTGCTATATGTGATTGCATGATGCAAGTGTTTTGATGGTAAAAAAACATATTGATTATGTGAATAACTAATTTTTAAACTCCTAGGCTCATGTTTATGACTCTTGTACATGTTGACTTAATGTTGAATTCATGCTATTGTTTAGGTTAAGAGTTTATGATGATCCTACTTGAGTTGAGCATGTGCCATATGCATGTAAGGTTGTTGTAAATTATTTGTTATATGTGATGTCTAGAACTTTCTTGGTGTATGTGCAAAGTGAAATTAAGAGTGTGGGTTTTGGAGATGATATAGGCATTTTCTTGATAGCCAAGTTTATACCTTCTTTTTGCCCACCCTTGTGCATAATCTTAGTTTATCCCATTGACCCTTTAGATTTTTCTTTGGTAGCCACATATTTAGCCTAATCCCTTCTTTAATTGACCTTAATTTGATCCAAAAGTTTCTAAGCGCTTTAGTGTTAAATTAATTGAGAAAGAGTTGGAAATTCAAGTAGAAGAAAGGTGAAATTGAAGCCCCAAAGTAATAGTTATGGGTGTGTGAAATTGTTGTACCGTGTTTGGGAGTTAGAGAAAGTTGTGCTAAGAAAATTTCCATTTTAGCCCAATCGTGTTACAATGAACCTGTTTTGGCCCTGGTCCTCCTTAGACATTATGAACCTCATCTACGATAGTTGCTTAAGTTAAGGGTGGCTATCATAAGAGTGTATAACATATAAGTGGTGCGAAAAAGGGTAAATTAAATGATACATACAAAGCATATTCCCACCATAGTGTATATGAATGGGCTTAATGAGATGAGGCAAAAAAAAGGATATGTGTGAAGGTAGATAAGGGGAAGTATGGTTATTAGAGGTGAATTAAATGAAAATATGTGATGTATAAAAGCGCTTTGGGAGGATAGTCACTATTACTAGCTAGAATAGTTCCTACCCATCCCTTAGCCTACATTACAGCCATTAAAGACCTGTGTGATCTTAATCTTCAGCATTCTGATGTTAGTGGAGCACCACACTAAGGGAAAGCCTATAGTTCATTATGTGTAACTTGTGAATTCTTTGTAAGAGTGAGTGAAATTTGATTCTTGTACCCATTCTATTATAAATTGCCTTTATATGAGTGTTTATGCGTAACTCTTTTGTTGTAAGGGCATATGTTTGATGATTGTTGGGTGACTTATATGATGTCTTCAATTGAACAATGTGTATGATTTTTCCAATAAGGTGAGTCAATTATTGAGGCTAGGATGTTTTAGAGTAGTATTTTTGTACTATCACTGGTGTTGTAACATTGCTTATGTAGAAACTTACATTCTGTGTAGTCATTGTAGTGCTATCTTGGGTATCTTGATGTAGAAGAAGTGTAGAGTCTACTCAGCTTATGATTCTTAGAGTAAAGAGTTGTTCGAGAACGAACAAGTCTTTAAGTGTGAGGTGGTGATGTTGGGTGTATTTATGCACTTTAGTGTTGTTATCCTATCTTATTTAGCCTTGTTTCAAGGACAATTCGTGTTATTTATGTGTTAATCATGAGATAAATAAGCATATAAGTGTTTAAGTATGTGATTATGATGTTTAAAGGTGTTTTTAAACAAGTTTGGGTTCAAATCGACCATTTAGAGTCTAGACAGAAAACTAGTTTTACTAGCCTGACCTAGGTGTTATTCTAGTCCATCGCGATAGATTCTAACGTGTCTAATGAGTTCCTAATGGTTTGAATGTGTGATATTGTGTGTAAAAACTTATTTATAGTGTGCAAATTTTAATTGGAACAAGCCAAGCATCGAACAAAATGTTAAAGATTAAAATGAGAGAAATTAGCTCTTAACTTGAGTTTCTAGCTTGTTGTTCTTGATGTTTTGTTGTGTTGATCTATAATTAGTGGTGTTTGGTTATTTAGGATGATTGGTGAGTTAATATTGAATGATATATGATGATGCAAAAGCTGAAATACAAGTGGAAACAACACTACAAGACTTGGATAAAAAGAGAAAGGTTTGAGACAAAGTTGAACGTCAAAATGGCAATTCCAGAGAGGGCAGGCGATAAAGGGGCGACACCCCTCTACTCCAGAGGTATAAGATAGGCGGAGCCCCATTTATAGTGGTGGAATAAGGCAGGAGATGCCTCAAGCAGTCCGGGGGTCTAAAGCCCGCGACGCCCCCTTCATTCCCATATGGCCAAATTGCCTTCTATAAATAGGACTTGTCACATTTTGCAAATTACTTTTGGGATGTCTTTGGGGCTTGTGGAGGCTGCTTAACACAAAAATTAGGTTTTATTATTCTTTAATTTAGCTTTTTGAGAGATTTAATAATGTATTCATTAAATTGGATTACGGTTATGTAGATTAGTGGCTAAACACCCCCTTTCCGGGGTTAAGTCCAAGAACATGTTTACTTTCGCTTGAATTGAGTTTTTTTGGATTGCTTATAATATTTTGGTTGTTTATTTATCCTTTTTTGAACTATTTTAAGGAATCGCGAATCTTAGAATATATATATTGTTGACTTTGTGATCTCGAGAGGGGGAATATGAAGATAGAACGTGGGGATAAATAGAGTAGGTTCTTATTCGTTTATAAAATAAGGAATTTGAATTAGTGTCTAGGATAGATATATACCTAGAAGCCCTACTTTGTTCGCTGCGGGATGAAATATAAATGCGTTTAGCTTAGTTCTCATATCTCCACTCAATGATATAGTTGTGCGACTAAGTTAGATAGGTGATTAGAGGATCGAGAGACCATGATCATAAAATCAACCCTGTGAATGAATAACCAAGATAAGTAATCTCACGAATGAAGTTCAATAGCATGGTATGATTGTTCGTAGTTCCTTAACTCCGAACTTTCATTCATTGATTGTCCAAAGTCTTTACTTTTGAGCAAAGTTTACTTTACAATTAGTTTATAACTTTCAAAACTCTCTTGTTTACTTTTGCACTAGGTTAATCTCAATAGTCGAACTAGAATTGAATAGTTGTTAACACAAGTCTCTAAGGGATCGATATTCGGTTTTCTTTGAGGCCACTATATTACTTGGTGAGACCATGTACACTTGCGTGTGCGCTTGGGCACAATCACATGCCAAGTAATTTGAGAAGCAAAGAGTACTTCTTAGTTTAATTTGGGAATGTAAAAGGTATTATGCTTCATTTTTAATTATTAATTTATTTGTTTGCTTTTTACAAAAGATATTATGTTTCAAAAATAAAAGTATTAGATTTTGAACTAAGCATTTTTTAAAATTATGTCCGGAAAAGTATGTAAGCGGAAAGATAACTCTTTTCAATTTATTTGATTTGTTTTACTTTTTCTCATAATCATAGCAATTTTTTTTTATGTAAATTTGAAATTAAGATCAGATTGTCTAGTAGTTGACATGTAAATTATTCATATATCAATAAAAAATTATTTTTATTGACAAGTTATATTTTTTTTTGTTGTATATGTGTTTAAGTTGTATATAAAATTAGTTAAACGTGTTTATATAGATTAAATATATAATAAGTGTAGCTTGTACATGTTAACTTATTGTTTCCTTAACTTATTGTTTCACACTACTAAATAGTAAATACATACATATTTAAAGTTAATTTTGGCACAAAAGTAATTAACTATTAAGACTCCAAATACTAATGAGGTTACTTTGAAATTTAATAAATTGTTTAAATAATATTAAAGCAAGATTTTATCTTTTAATAAAAAGTTACATTTCAAAATTAAGGAAGGTAATAAGTTAGTAGAGAAAATTGAAGGAAATGTGTCTTTTAAGTCTTGCATGAAGGATTGGTGAGATTGACCAACTTAAAGGGTCAAACATAATTAGCAAACTTGATTAAGTTAATTGTGGACTTGATTAATTTTTTTGAAAACTTTTTAATCTTTTCAAAAATAAAAATCAACCAAAGCCCTTCTCCTATCTAAATCAACAGTCTCTCTCCTCCCCCCACATTCTCGAGAGTTTCTCTCAAATTTCTCCCAACCAATAGTTCTGTAAATTTTTTCCTTCAATACCCGACGACTTCAACCTCCGGTGATAAATAATTGGGCTTCGAGTTCTTTTGCGACTTTCAATCGTCAATAGAAGTGACAACATTGCTCTCCGGTGACAACAACTTTGAGCTCTTCATTGTCCCTTTTCTTCTTTCATAGGTAAAAAATTATGGCTTTTTAGTTTTGAAGAAAAAGAGGAACTTGAGCCAAATTCTCTTCTAGTATTGATTAATAATTTCAATATTTATTGATTTAATTTAAAATAGGATTTGAAGAAAACCCTAATTTCTGGTATTTCTTCTCTCCTCTTTTTAGAGTGAAATATGATTTTTGGTTGTTCGTTGTATTTTTTGAAGTTTCATTTTTGTTGTTTGTGTTTGTACAAACAAAATAACAATGTTGGTGTTTTCGATCACTGTTGATGTTTTTGGTGTATGTATTTTGATGGTGTTGCGCCCGTTGATGGGTTGATTTATTCTTGTTCTTGGTTAAAATAGTGTATTTGATATTAAATAGTGATATTGGTGTTGTTCTATCGAACAAATCTTGCTTCTAGTTTTTTTCCTACAATAGATTAACTATCTGATGCAACAGATGAACCATCAGATTAAAAATCTAATGTAATAGATTAACCATCCGATGCAACAGATTTACCATCTTATGCAACAGATTTACCATCGGATTAACCATCTGATGTAATAGATGAACCATCTGTTGGATAAAATCCTATCAACTACTCCAATAGAACGATATGTCCAAGACTTGATTTTTTAAAATATATCATTCATCTATTGCGACAAAATACCCTTCTGTTAGAAGAAATCTAAATAATATTGACAGTTAATAATAGTTCCAATAGATCACTCATATGTTGCAATAGATGAATGATCTATTTCACAGACCATTCATCTGTCTCAATAGATGAGTTTATTGAGGTCTGAGCTGAATACTGAACTAGACGGGACTAATACTGAGTCTACTGAGTTTTCCTGAGCCCTGTAACTGACTGAGAGTACTACTGATTGTGACATGACTAAGATTATTTTGTAACTGAAACTGACTCTAGGTAAACAACTAAATTGTCGGGTATAAATACACCCAGGACTCGATAGCATGAAAAGTAAAGCTTCACATGATCTTTCATAGCATAAAAATGCACACTTGTTCATAATGCATCTATATAGGCATTTTATCAAACACTTGCATGGCATAAAATAGTGTACATACTAGCATGATATAATCTTATTATTACATTCACATGAACAATTCATCAAACACTTGGATGGCATAGTATATGCATATAATACTAAATAATATGTGAACATCATGATTTGATTTCCAAATTCATAATTCCATGGGTTTCAACATGAATTAACATGATAAATCACACATATCAAATAAATCTACATCATTCTTGTAATATATCATGAAATATAAACCCAATACCCCTGAGGACGTGGCTTTTAATGACTAAAAACTTAACTATCGACGTGAAAACTGATGCGTCACGTCATTCGCATTGAAGCGATGGCCAACGCGTGGCATTGAGTCTTCATCGATTCACTGGAATTTGGACTGAGCTAAGGGAAAAATTATCTGTCAATGCAAGGGATGACACGAACAATCTAAACGAGGTCCAAAAAATCTAAAACTTGTCTGAGAACACCTACTGACATTCCTGATCATGATTCAACCTAATTATTGATACTTTAAGGTCATAAGTGTCGTGAAATAGAGTTACTAACTTACGAAGGCCAAATAATACTAAGTCTGAATGCTTAACTAGAATTTTCTAAGTTTGGGACCCCTTAGCAAGCTTAAAAGATTAAGTTGAGCTTAGATTTTGTGGGGTCTTATAATATCTCCACCTTGGGAACATTCATCCTTGAATGAGACTGATTAAATTGAGAATACTGATAGACTGGATTTAGACACTGGACATGCACAACTGAAACATGATTTCATAACTGAAATTACTTATATATTGAATTATCATACTAAATGTGCATATTTGACGCCTGAGTACATAGCTGAACAGAATTCATGAATGCGTGACTGGGATTACTAATAAGCTAAGCTTATATACTGGACATGCATGTTTGATGCATGAGTAAATGACTGAACTGATTCGTGAATGCATAACTGAGTATGCAACATTAATTGATACCAAGTTGGTAGCTATATCTGAATATGAGACTGAGTAGATTCAAAGGAAAACTGTTACCTTGGGCTGAGTTTGAGTTTGCGGAGAAGAGGTGAGGATACTTGGTCCGCATGTCTACTTCCGCTTCCCAAGTATCTTTCTCCACGGAATGATTCCGCCAAAGAACTTTGACTAGAGTGACTTTTTTGTTCCTCAGTCTGTGAATCTAACAATAAAGGATTTCAACTGCAATTTCCTCATAACAGAGGTTGTTCTGAACATCTATACGCTCTATAGGGACTACAAATGCTGGGTATCCTATGTACTTCTTAAGCAAGGAGACATGGAACACTGGATGCACTGAAGCTAAGTCTGAAGGCTACTCAAGCTCGTAAGCTACCTTTCCGAAATGGCTAAGAATTTGGTAAGGATCGACATATCAGGGATTGAGTTTCCCCTTCTTGCCAAACCTCTTTACTTCTTTCATAGGAGAGATTTTCAAATACACAAAATCACCAATCTCGAACTCGAGATCCTTCCTGCGCACATCAGCGTACGATTTCTATCGGCTCTGAGTTGTCTTAAGCCTTTCCCTGATCAACTGGACTTTCTCTAAGGTATCAAATATCAAGTCAGGCCCTACCACTGCGGCCTCACCCACTTCAAACCAACCAATGGGAGATATACATCTCCTCCCATAAAGCACCTCAAATGGAGCCATCTAAATCCTGGAATGATAGTTGTTGTTACATGCAAATTCAATCAAAGGAAAGTGGTTATCCCAACTACCTTTAAAGTCTATCGTACACACTCACAGCATATCTTCTAAAGTTTGAATGGTCCTTTCTGCTTGGCCATCTGTCTGAGGATAAAAGTCCGTACTGAGGTAAACTCAGGTACCAAAACCCTTTTAGAATGCCTTCCAAAAATGAAAGGTGAACTGGGTACCTCTATCTGCAATAATGGACAATAGAACACCGTGCAATCTAACCAACTCCCTAATATAAAGTTTGATATAATCCTCGGCTGAATCAAAAGGTATGGATAGGTAGGAAATGAGCTGATTTGGTCATCTTATCTATAATGGACCAAACTAAATCATGCTGGCGACGCGTACGAGGCAAACCCATTACAAATTTCATGTTCACTTCTTCCCATTTCCAGGTGGGAATAATGAACTCCTGCATGGATCCAGTTGGCTTCTGATGCTCGATCTTAACTTGCTGACATATTGAGAACTTAGCCATAAACTCTGCAATGTCTCTCTTCATCCCACTTCACCAATAGATCTCTTGCAAATCACAGTACATCGTAGTGGCCCCTAGATGAATAGAGTAGCGCACCATGCACTTCTGCAAGAATTCGCTATCTCAAGTCGTCTACACCTTGCACACATAGCCGACCCTGACAACTCAAAACACCATTTCCCCCTTGGGAGAAGACCTCTACTTTCTGATCTCTGACTAATTCCTTTAACTTGACTAGACTGGGATCCCTATCCTATTTTTCTTTACCTCAGAAACTAAGGATGATTCTGAACTACTCTACACCCGCACACTATCTTATTCCAAATCAACTAAGTGAACACCTAATCAGGAAAAATAATGAACTTCCTGAACTAACTTCTATTTACCATTCTCCACATGAGAAACACTACCCATACATATCCTACTAAGAGCATCAACCACTACATTGGCTTTACCCGAATGATACATGATGCTCATGACATAGTCTTTAAATAACTCCAACCACCTTCTCCAACGGAGGTTTAGATCTTTCTAAGAGAACATATACTGTAGGCTCTTATGGTTAGTGAACACATCAACATGTACCTCATACAAATAGCGCCTCTAAATCTTTAAGGCAAAAACTACTACTGCTAACTCAAGATCATGAGTATGATAGTTTTTTTCATGGGGCTTAATTTGTCTACAGACATAGGCTATGACCTTACCTCTCTGCATTAAAAGACACCCCAAACCGACTTTGGAGGCATCACAATATACCACAAACCCATCTGAACCATCTAGTAGGGTTAAAACTAGAGGTGTAGTGAGTCGAGTCTTCAACTCCTGAAAACTCTTTTCACAAGAATTTGACCACTGGAATTTGACTTCTTTCTGAGTTAATCTGGACATAGGGGATGCAATAGATGAAAATCCCTTAAAAACCATCGATAATAGCCAGCCAAGCCAAAGAAACTCCTGATATCTGATGGAGAGATGGGTTTAGGCTAGTTTCTCACTACTTTAGTTTTTTAGGGATCAAATCTAATGCCATTACCGGAAATGATATGGCTAAGGAAAGCTACTGACCTTAGCCAAAATTCACACTTACTAAATTTGGTGAATAGCTGATGATTTCTTAGAGTCTGTAGTACTATTCTGAGATGGTCTGCAGGAGTAGACAAGAATGTCATCTATGAAGAATATGATGAACATGTCTAGATACTTCTTGAACACACGGTTCATCAAGTACATGAAGGCTGTAGGGCCACTAGTAAGATAAAAGGACATGACTAAGAATTAGAAGTGACCATATCGAGTTCTGAAGGCTATTTTCAGGATGTCACATTCTCTGACTCTGAGCTGATGATAGCCCAATCTGAGGCCTATCTTGGAAAAGTAAATGGCACCCTAAAGTTGGTCAAATAATTCATCGATTCTGGGAAGTGGATACTTTTTCTTGACCATGACTTTATTTAGCTGATGGTAGTCAATACATATTCTAAGAGAATTATTTCTCTAACACACGAATAAAATTGGTGCACCCCACGGGGACACATTGGGTCTGATGAATCCCTTATCTAAGAGATCCTTTAACTGTTCTTTTAAATCTCTGAGTTCTACAGGTGCCATTCTATATGGAGGAATTGATAAGGGCTGAGTATCTGGAAGAAGATCAATTCTGAAATCAATTTCCCTTTCGGGAAGAACTCCAAAGAGATCTTCGAGAAACACATCTGGGAATTCACATGCTACTGACACTAATTCAAGATTAAGGGTTTCTAAACTAAAGTCCTTGAATAGAACAAGATGGTAGACACATCCCTTAGATATTATTTTTCTTGCCCTTAGGTAAGAAATAAACTGACCCCTAAGTACTGAAGTACTACCCCTCCACTCTAGGACGGGTTCATTTAGAAACTAAAACTGGACAATTCTATTTCTGTAGTTGACTAAGGAATAGTAGTAATAAATCCAATCCATCCCGATAATGACATTAAAATCAGTCATTTCTAATTCGACTAAGTCTGCTGAAGTGAATTTTTGAGATACCATAACCGAACAGTTCCTCTATACCCGTTGGGCTATGATAGATTTACCTATTTAGGTAGAGACTGAGAAAGGCTCTGCTAGGATTTCAGGACTGACTCCAAAGTCAACAACTATATAAAGAGCAACAAAGGACAAGGAAGCTCCTGGATCTAGCAAAGCATAAACATATAAATGATAAACTTGTAACGTGACAGTGACCACATCAGGAGAACTTTCTAATCCTATTGGGACTGAAGTAAATATAGTTTGTTTGGGCACTTCCCACTAGTGGCACTGGATGTGGTACCTTGCTGATTCGGGCGACCAGATTGAGTTGGGAGGCGGTTATGCTAACTCTGTGAACCCAATTGAGGACATTTTCTGACCCTATGGCCTGGCTTACCATATCCAAAACACACATCACTGCTAGCTCTGTAGCTACCCTGGTGGTTTCTGCCATACTTCTGATATTAGGGATAAGTTCGGGCATTGCTAACACTACCCTGGGATTTAGGGACTTATACCCTATCTCTATTGCCATCTCTAAATTTCAACATAGAAGCACTGGCTGAGGACGAAGATGGAACTAAGGATTTCAAGCGGAACTGAGCATGATTCCTACCCTCTGACTTAGGCTAAGCAAAGTTGAACCTACCTGTTCTCGCTCTCTTATTTTTCCTCTCCTTCTTTTTATTCTTGACCTTCTTTATCTGCTGAGCATAGACCATGAGCTTGGATATTTTCATATCCTTAACCAATATTGCGGTCCTACACTTCTTGACCACACTGCTAAACACCACAGACACAAACTTACTCATCTTAGATCTGCTATCTGCTACTACATGTGGGGCATATCTGTCTAATTGAGTAAACTTGAGAGAACACTCTTGTACTGTCAGGCTCCCTGCTTTAGATTTATAAACTCCAAAACCTTCACTTCCCTCAACTCTAGCGGGAAGAACCTATCCAGAAGAGCAACAACAAACTTCTCTCATTCTATGGGCCTTGCATCTGTGGCCCTTTTTTCTTTTTAATGTTTAAACCATGAGTGTGCCACATCTTCTAACTAATATGCAGCCAAATCAGTGCTCTCAACAACAGTTACTCCCATAATATTTGTACCTTTTTGCACCTGATCAAGAAATTTTTGAGGGTCCTCATCTGACTTAGACCCAGTAAAAGATGGAGGGTTCATTGGGGTGAATCCCAAATCCTGGCAACTGTAGTATTGGCCACTGAGTTATCTAAAATAGCACCTGGACATTTATTTTGGGCTACCACAAATGAGCTAGGGTGGTGAAAGCTTCTCCGAACTCAGTGTGGGAGACATTTTCGTCCAGAGGATCTGGCTGGATGGGCTGGGGTTCTGGTTGGTCTCCCGTTCCTCTTCCCTTAGTCCTCTTTGGAGGCATATTTTGTAAACGGAAAAGAAACTAGGATTAGACAGAGAGTTTAACTAGAGCTTATGCTCACTCGCATGATATGAGTACTGAAAGAAGGGAAACTTTTCCTAAAACATCTCATAGCCTCCTGTCCATAAGTGTGGCGTGCTACACACCCATGTACAAGACTCTAATAGATGTGGCTTTCAAACTTCATAGGACTCTATTAAACCTGGCTCTGGTATTAAGTTTGTAATGCCCTGAGTTTGTACCCCAGATGCTACATGGTGCTCATAGTCCCGAAGGACCACAAGCTAACCCATGACTGGTACCTGTTGCAACATCTAAATAGTAATACTACAAATACGCAGAAATTAGGCAAAAACTTTCCATAAGGTTCAATACTAAAATAAAACTGAACACGATAAAACAATACCAAAACTGAAACATCTATCTAAAAATACTCTAGTCTGAAAAGCCTCTACTGTCTGAATCATGGAGTTGATAGTACAAGCCCCTAACAAACTCCAACTACTGAAAAATATACTGACAAACTAAAATACTAAAGAAAATAATCATGTCCTTGAACTATGAGGACTCACCACTAACTCTGACTGCTAAAGATCTGATCTTCTAAGGGTGCTCGGGAGCCCCTATGTCTGAACCTATGATATAAGATATCATAGCTCAAGAGAAAGTAATGCATCAGTACTTTAAGTATACTAGTATGCTAAGTGAGGTACGCTGAAATGCATGGGTTCATATGCATGAACAGTACTAACTAAATAACATGAATATAATTGAATGAGAGTACATACATAAATACATGTACGGTAACTGAGATCATGATAACACTGGATACTGAGTTCTAAATTACTGATTTACTGATATCTGAGTTTACTGATACTGTGTAGCTGATAAATGAGTAACTGTATTTGACAGTCTTTATTCTATAGAACTATACTAAGTTTCATACTGAACTGAGTGACTGTGTCTGACAGTACTAAATCTGTAGAATTAAACAGAGTTCTATATTGAGACTGAGTATGAAACTAAAATTGTGGGAGGTAATCATCTAACAATATACCCCTCTGTGAATAAATTGGGGTCCAACCTATATTACTAGCTGGAAGGGTGTCAGTACTGTGCCATGGGTAAAGATAAGCCATGAGTTAACTCTCTCTGACAGGAAGCTCTTTCGTCAACCCTCGCTGGCAGGAAAACTCATGTAAGATGTATCAATCCTAATCTGGCAGGAAGATATCTCAACCTAAGCTGGCTATGTAGTTCTATAATGCAGGGATTTCTACTAAGGGTCAAACCCTCTGCTGGCAAAAATGCCCCCATCCCTGGGTTCGCTCGGTGCTGAATCCTACTCCTAACTGAATAGACACTGAATTGATTTCCTAGTTCATACTAGGATTTACTTAACTGTTACTGATTTTACTGAGTTTTATTGAATGACGAAATACTACTAAATTCTGTTAGCTGACTGAGTTTACTGAGGTCTGAACTGAATACTGAACTAGACAGGACTAATGTTGATTCTACTGAGTTCTCCTGAGCCCTATAATTAACTGAGAGTACTAATGATCGTGACATGACTAAGATTATTCTGTGACTGACACTGGCTCTAGGTAAATAACTAAATTATCGAGAATATATACCCTCAGGACTCGATAGCATGAAAAGTAAAGCTTCACATGATTTTGCATAGCATAAAAATGTACACTTGTTCATAATGCATCTATAGAGGTATTTTATCAAACACTTGTATGGCATGAAATAGTATAGATAATAGCATAATATAATCTTTTTATTACATTTACATGAGCAATTCATCAAACACTTAGATGGCATAGTATATGCACATAATACTAAACAACATGTGAGCGTCATAATTCGATTTCCAAATTCACATTTCCATGGGTTTCAATATGAATTCACATGATAAATCACACATATCAAATAAATCTACATCAATCTTGTAATATATCATGAAATAGAGACCCAATTATAGCAATAATCATGAATACACTTTGATTTCAAATCATGAAAAACATAAAATCAAGCTACTTGAAGTTTAAAAGAGTTTCTTGGACTCCAAGGGTGGAAGGAAACCTTGGATAAACACTTCATATACCTTGGTTGCTAAATTATTGAAGAACAATGGTGAAATCTTGATCCTTGACTTTTGAATTTAGATCACCTAGGGTTTCTATTCTTGAGAAGTTTGAGAATAGGGAATGGATTTGGCCTCTAAGAGGGCTTAATCTCTTGTTTTTAGGGCTGATAGGCATGGGAAAAAGAACTTAATACCCATGAGGATGCGGCTTTTAATGACTAAAAATTAAACTATCAACGTATAGACCGACGCGCCGCATCGTTGGCATTGACGCGATGGCCAATGTGACATGTTGAGTCTTCATCAATTCATTGGAATTGGGACTGAGCTGAGGGAAATATTATCTGTTGATGCGAGGGATGGTGCAACCCATCGAGATTGCTTTGACTCACTATTTTGGTCACTCGAACATGGTCTAAACGAGGTCTGAAAAATCCAAAACTTATTCGGTAACACCTACTGACATTTTTTATCATGATTCAACCTAAAGATTGATACTTTAAGGTTATAAGAGTCATGAAATAGAGTTACCAACTTATGAAGGCCAAAATAATACTAAGTCTGAATTCTTAGCTAGAATTTTCTAAGTCTAGGACACCTTAGCAAGCTTAAAAGACTGAGTTGAGTTTAGGATTTTGCAGAGTCTTACATTACTCATCTGTTGCAACAGGTTAGTTATATATTGCAATAGATAACCTACTCGGTGCAACATATGTGTGATCTATTGGAATTGTTATTTTACTATTGTACATATTAGATTTACTGTTATCCTTTTTTTAATGATGCATTAATCAATTATAATCTATTTTATTTTTCTATTATTTTTAGATAATATGTCTTCCAAAAGAAAAGAAACTGAATCAAGTCCAAGTAATAGAACAAGTGAAGCAGCTAGGCTACATCCACCACTCTATGAGCTTGCTTTATAAGAGATATCTCAATCAGAAGTAGAAGACAATGAACATGGGGGTGAGGAATGTTTCAAAAGAGATGATTCAAATGAGATCTTCCACTAAAGAGTTGGTAAAAACCTTCAGCATTGAAGCTATCATGTGAAAATATAGTGCGATGGTGCCACAGATTTAACTGGTGATTTTGTGGTTAAGTCATCCATGGAAAAATCTTTTGACGCCTTCAAAAAAATACTTTGAGACCAAAAATTGGATGCTTATTTTAGAGACAACTATTTTGGGTAATATCTTGATTTGCCGGAGAACAAAAATGCTTATTTCTAAATAAAAATGGTATATGATTGATGTTCTGGTGTTTTACGGAACATTTAGCATCATTTTCTTAGGAAAATTGTATTATTTCAAGCAACCAGAGTGATATTTAATGAAGGTTTTTATTGTTTCAATGAAAGGAGATAACCATAGAAGAAAACTGGAAAAAGTAGCAGAAAAAAGGAATTGACGATCAAAATGATGGACCGTCAGACATGGGACGGACCACCATACTAATCGTCAGCTCTTATACAGAAGCTGTCTTTCAAAAGGACTCCACGGCAGTAAAGATGGTGGACCGTCAGTCCATCGACGGACTGCCAGGTGTACCATCAGTTCTTATCTAGAAGTTGCCTTCTAAAAGGACTCCACGACGGTAAAGAATGTGGACCGTCAGTCCATCGACGGACCGCCAGGTGTACCATCGGATGTTATCCAGAAATTGCTATTCGAATGAGTCGAGTGACGAGAAAGATGGTGGACCATCAGATCTTGGACGGTCCGTCATATGGACCGTCAAATGGGATGCAGTTTTTCCATTTTTAAATTTTAAATTCTTTTTTTTAGCTGGGATATAAATACCAACTTTTAGGGTTAAGAACATATCTTTTACCTTTTATAAGTTTTCTTCTCATCTATTGAACTTCTTGGTATCCAAGTACTTTAGGGAATTTTAGTATCAAATAACTGATCATTGAAGATTCAAGAACTGATTCTTGGGATTCTTTGTAAGTATACATTCCATTTATTTATGAATAATACAAGAATGAATTCCTTATCTTCTATGGAGTGTTGTGGCTAAATCTCAAAACTAGGGTTATGGGATCCTTAATGTGAAATACACCTATGGGTTGGGAATCAATTTCAGTTCCATAATTGAATAAATTGCATAAACCTTTCTTTAATTCATGACTTTTCTTGGTTGAAAACTTGAAGAGTAAGCCCTAGAACACCACTTGTCTGAGAGGAAAGTGTTTTTGGGGAAAAGAAGGTGTTTACATAAATTCTAAGGGCCTTAACCTTTAGAGTAATAGCTAATGCCCTAATAGGATTAGCTTATATGAGAATTAGGTTGAAATAATAAGGCATCCTATGAGTTTGAGAGAATTATAGGATAATTTATCCATTTAGGTTAAGAAACTAATGGATATAGAATAAGATTTAACCTTTCTTGCAATTGAATTTGTTAAGTGGAATTCATAAATAATTCACAACCCAAATGATGCTGGCATTTTGGTGATCATAACCCTAGTTTGATTAATCTCATAAAGTTATAAAATAAGGAGAAAATCATTAGTTGAATGAATCTTGTTATAATTTATCATTTTACAAATTAAAGAGAAACCAAACTCCTATTTTGGTTATGAAACTCAGATCAATAGTCTAATAAAAATTATGACACTTAGTGAGCATAGTATTCCCTTTGGGATTCGACACCCAATCGATTTGGGTTCTATATTTGACAGCAACCGCTTACGTTCTCGTAAGAGAGTTGTAATTTGGGCGTATCAAATTTTGGCACCGTTGCTGGGGAAAATAGTTGTCAACTAAGTTTGTGATAGTTAATAGACCCTTTGGTCAAAGATTCTCAAACTTTACTTTTTGTTTGTTGTTTTTGTTTTGAACAGGCTGACTCTTGTGCATGCCAAATACTCTGAGATTGGGTCAACCATTATTACCTATAAATCCTAAACCATATCTCATTGGCAGAATGGATGCGCAATGAGACCCTGAAAGAAGAACTGCTCAATAGGAGCAGGCTAGGTTAACTGCATTGGTAGCTGCGCAAGTAAATCAGCAGAACGCTGATAACCCAGGTCGGGCACCGAATCCTGATGATGAAGATCTGGGTGATGATGAGCTATTAAATCCAAGGTGTGCAGATGATTTGGCTACACCTGTCAATAGAGATCACCATTCTAGAATGAGACCCGAACGTAGAGCTGTGCAGTTTACTTTTGATGATAATGATGATAAATTGGAGGGGGTTGGTACCACAGGGGCTATATTCCTCCGCCTTTAGTACCTGGAGCCAAGTTCAACATTACTAGAACTATGATCCAGATACTGCAACTCAAAGGTTTATTTGGTGGATTTGCAGGCGACGATCCAAATATGCATCTGGTTAATTTTATCTCAACATGTAAGTCGTTTGACAATCCAGGAGTTGGTCAGAATGTAATTCGTCTGTGCCTATTTCCATTGTCTCTATATGGAGAAGCAACTCTATGGTTGAATGGGATAACTCCCGACTCTATCACAAATTGGAGGCAACTGAAAGATGCTTTCCTAGAAAGATTTTTTCTGTCGTCCAAGAGAGCATAATTGAGAGATGAGATAAGCAATTTCAGACAGCTTCCAACTGAGGCTCTCCACGAGACTTGGGAGAGGTTCAAGAAGAAGCTTATGTGGTACCCAAATCATCAGATGACAAATGTTCATTTGATGGAGATATTATATAGAGCCTTGAATTCGATGACCAAGCCAGTGTTAGATAATGCTGCGGGTGGGTCATTCATGGATCTCACCTTTATTGAGGCATCTGAGATGCTAGATCGTATGACAAAGCAGAGTAGAGCTTGGCATACCAGGGATTCTAAGGTAACAAGCTCTACTGTATCTAGGGGTATGACTATAGAATAGAGGCAAAGGGAAGAGGAACGTGACCAAGATATGGCTCACATGAAAATGCAGATGGACCTTCTCACTAAGCATTTATTATCAGGAAAGACAGAGAAGGTTAAACCTAATGCATTATAGGGAAGATCTGACTCTGATTCCGAAGAAGAAGCGAATTACTTAAACAGTCAAGGGGGTTTCTGATGTAGTGGCCAAGGAAACCAAGTTTGGAACTATTATGAAAAATCTAGATATAAGGACCGAGACCAAGGGAATTGGAAGAATAAGAATGACATGAGCGGTTTATATGTCCCTCCTGGAAATTGTGACGCTGCTGCATCTAGCTCTGGGAAGATGTCCATGGAGGACATGATGGCCAAGCTATTGAAAGGAGTGGAGGAAACCAACACGGGAGTAGCTGAGGTAAAAAATAATTTGTCCTCAATGAATCAATTGGTTGACTCGCATTCCACTTCAATAAAACAGTTGGAACAGTAAATGAGTCAACTATCGGCGACATTCAATCAAAGGAAAGTTGGCACTTTACCAAGTGACACTGTGAAAAATCCAAGGAAAGATGGATCATGTTTGGCCATTACTACCAGGAGTGGTAGAAAATCCATCCAAGGGTAAGTCTGAGATTGATAGTATGGAAGAGAATGTTGTTGAAGCGGATTATGATGATTCTGTAGAAGTTAAAAATTAGGATGAGGTCATTCATGATACCACAGCTAGCTGTCAGTAGTCTTAAAAGATTGATAATGGGAAGCACAATGAAAAAGTAGTGGTAGAGAAAACTCTTCCAAAACCACCACCCCCTTTTCCTTAGAGATTGAAGAAGAAGGCCGATGATACTAAGTTCAGTAAATTCATGACCATGCTGAAGCAACTGACTATAAATGAGCCTTTGGTGGAGGCACTGGAGCAGAAACAAGGGTATGCCAAATTCATAAAGGACCTTTTGATAAAGAAAAGGGCAGTAAGCTATGAATCGGTAGATAATTTCCATTATTGTAGTGCAATTTCCACAAGGTCCTTAGTACAGAAGAAGGCAGATCCAGGTTCTTTCACTATTCCTTACACGGTTGGGTCTTTGGATTTTGCCAAGAACTTATGTGATCTTAGGGCTAGTAATAATTTGATGCTGCTAGCCATTTATAAACAGTTGGGGTTGGGAGATCCTAAACCAACCAACATGCGGCTTGTAATGGCAGATAGGTCGGTAAAACGGCCTGTTGGGGTTCTGTATGATGTGTTAGTAAAGGTGGCTACCTTTATTTTTCCTGCAGATTTTGTTATTTTGGATTACGAGGTGGATTTTGAGGTGCCCATAATCTTGGGTTGACCTTTTCTTGCAATTGGAAGTATGCTTGTTGATCTGTGAGAAAATGAGCTTTTATTCCAGATGAACGATAAAGTGGTGTGCTTCGATGTATGAAAATCAATAAAGCAGCCTAAAGAAATGAATGTGTTCTCTATAGTTGTTATTTATTATGAGGAAGAGTTGGAATTATCTTTGGAGAAGAAGTTTACTGTTGAGCCATTGGCTGCTGTGCTCATGAACTTTGAGCGTGAGGATATTGATGAGTACAGAGAAAGTATCTGTGGTTTGAAAGGAATGGGGTCGTATTCTTATGCCCCCAAGAAGCTGGATCTTGACCTTAAGAATCGGCCTTCACCACCGACGAAGCCATCCATTAAAGAGCCACCAATGTTAGACTTAAAGGAGCTACCTAGTCATCGGAGGTATGTGTTCTTGGGTAGTGGAAATACGCTGCCAGTTATTATTGCTGTTGATCTCAGCGAACAATAGGTGGAAGCTCTCATCTCTGTTCTTAAGAGATATAAGAGAGCTATTGGTTGGACTATTATAGATATCATTGGTATTCCTCCTGGCATATGTATGCATAAGATTCAGTTATAGGAAGATTGTGTACCCACTATTGAGCATCAGCGTCGCCTAAATCCACCTATGCAAGAGGTGGTGAAGAAAGAAATCATTAAGTGGCTAGATACAGGGGTGGTGTTCCCAATCTCAGACAGTAAATAGGTGAGCCCTGTACAGTGTGTGCCCAAGAAAGAGGGCATGACGATAGTGGCCAGTGAGAAGAATGAGCTAATTCCACTTGGGCCTGTCATAGGTTAGAGGGTGTGTATGGAATATCGAAACCTAAATTTGTGGACACTGAAAAATCACTTTCCAATGACATTCATGGATCAGATGCTTGATCAATTAGCAGGCAGAGGCTGGTACTGTTTCTTGGATGGGTATTTTGGGTATAATCAAATCTCCGTTGCTCCTGAGGATCAGGAGAAAATGATGTTCACGTGCCTATTTGACACATTTGTTTTTAAAAGGATGCCCTTTAGATTATGTAATGCACTGGCTACATTCCAGAGGTGCATGATGTCAATTTTCTCTGATATGGTTGAAGACACCTTGGAGGTGTTTATGGATGATTTTTCAGTGGTTGGAGATTCCTTTGACTTATGCTTGCTGAATCTAAGTCAAGCATTACAGCAGTGTGAAGAGTTTAACCTAGTCCTTAACTGGGAAAAATACCACTTCATGGTGAAATAGGGCATTATTCTCGGTCATAAAATATCTGCGAAAGGTATTGAGGTGGATAAGGCCAAAGTAGTGGTTATTGAGAAACTACCTCCCTCCATCTCTGTAAAAAGGGTGCGTAGCTTTCTTGGACATACAGGATTCTATCGCAGATTTATAAAGGATTTCTCGAAGGTTGCAAACCCATTGTGTAAACTTCTTGAAAAAGAGGCCAAGTTCTCTTTTGATGATGACTATAGGTAGGCGTTTGAATGAATTAAGCTGAAGTTAGTGGAGGCTCTAGTTATTATTTCTCCCGACCGGACAAAGCCATTTGAACTAATGTGCGATGCTAGCGGGGTGGCGCTTGGAGCTGTGTTGGGCTAGAAAAATGATAAGTTGTTTCATCCAATTTACTATGCCAGCAAAGCCCAGAATAGGGCTCAAAAGAACTACACTGTCACTGAACAAGAGCTTCTGGCTGTGGTTTACGCCTTTGAGAAATTCAGGGCATATTTTCTAGGAACTAAGGTGGTGGTCCACACGGATCATGCAGCTCCGAGGTACTTAATGGATAAGAAATATGCGAAGCTAAGATTGATCCGGTGGGTATTGTTACTTCAAGAATTCAACTTTGATGTAAAGGATCGCAAGGGGTGCAAAAATCAGGTGGCTGATCACTTATCCAGACTTGAATACGAACAAGCAATTAAGGACAAATTAGATATTAATGATTCCTTTCCGGATAAGAAGATACTAGCTGCTAAGTTCGAGCAGATTCTGTGGTATGTTAATTTCACAAACTACATGGTAAGTGAGGTGATGCCAGAGAATCTTTCCTTTCATCAAAGGAAAAAGTTCCTTCATGATGTTACCCAGTATTTCTGGGATGAGCCCTATCTTTTTTGGCGATGTGCAGATGGTGTTATTAGGTGCTATGTACCAAATGTGGAAATGCTGAATATTTTGGAAGCATGCCATACTTCACCTGTTGGTGGTCACCATGCAGGAGACCGCACTGCTCAGAAAGTACTGCAGAGTGTCTACTATTGGCCCACACTATTTAGAGATGCATATGATCTTGTTCGTAGATGTGATCAATGTCAGAGACAAGGATAAATCTCCAAACGTCATGAGATGCCAATGTCCAAGATGATGGAAGTAGAGTTATTTGATGTATGGGGCATTGACTTCATGGGCCCATTTGTAAGCTCGTATGGGTTAAAATACATCCTAGTAGCTGTAGACTATGTATCGAAATGGGTAGAAGCTGTGGAGTTGCGGACAATGAAGGAAAAAGAGTTGTGGCATTTCTGAAAAAGAACATATTCTCCCGCTTTGGAGTACTAAGAACAATCATAAGTGATGAGGGATCCCATTTCTGAAATAAAGTCTTCAGGGCTGTGCTGGCCAAGTACGGAGTAAAACAACACTGTGTAGCAACTCCTTACCACCCACAAACTAGTGGGAAAGTAAAGGTGTCAAATCGCGAGATCAAGGACATTCTCGCCAAAACGGTGAATGCCAGTAGACAAGATTGGTCTTGAAAGCTTAATGACGCCTTGTGGGCATATCGAACTACTTTTAAGACACCAATTGGCATGTCACCATATCAGCTAGTTTATGGGAAGACATGTCATTTGCCAATTGAGCTAGAACATAAGGCCTTGTTGGCTCTAAAAAGGCTGAATATACATTGGAAGGAAGCAGCTGATCTAAGATTGGAGTAGATTAATGAGATGGATGAATTACATATCAGAGCCTATGAAAGAGCTAACTTGTACAAAAAAAGGATGAAGAAATACCATGACCAAAGGATTACACAGATAGAATTTATGAAAGGTGATTTGGTCCTTCTTTTCAACTCCAGATTGAAGCTATTTTCGGGTAAGTTGAGGTCTAAATGGTCAGGCCCATTTAAAATTAGCCAAGTCTACTCATCTGGAGTAGTCGAGCTTGAAAATGAAGATGGTAGTGTTTTAAAAGTGAACGGGCAAAGAATCAAACTTTATATTGGTCCAAAAGACCTAATAAAAAGTGTTGATGTCTTTTACCTTGATGAAGTCTGAGTATTTGAGATACCCAAGTCGTGTCGTGACATTAAATCAGGCGCTAATGGGAGGCAAACCACAACATGTTGTTGTAACCATAAGTAGAGTCTATTTTTTGTTTTTGGGAAATTTTGATGTATGTATGAAGTGTGCAGAACCAGAAGTGCTGTAAAGAGGAAAATTGGGCGCATTTAAGCTACTGGAAAGTTGCGATGATACACTTGACAGGCCGCCAAATAGATGGCGGACTGCCATACTCAACCATCACAAAAAGGAAGGAAAATGCACTCACTGGATAGGGAATGACGGCCAATTAGGTAGACCGTCATGACTGTGGTTGACCATCCCATTAGTTTTCACACTAAAACAGAAACTCATTGACTCAGTTGAGGGGTGACATTCCAAGTGGTGGTCCATCACACTTATGATGAATCGTCAATTCAACCGTCACTTTAACCCTAATTCTGAATCGGGTTGGGTTAAATCGGTACTCTTTATAAGTACTCCATGTTTGACCCGGAATGAGATTTTAAGAATAAAAGTGACCGGGTACACTCAGTGTAACCATTCCATGACCTTTGATTTTTCCACTTCCCAAAGATTCAAAGAACCTGAACTGAGTTATCCTATCTGAGATTCCTCCACTCCTCCATCATTTTTCTATTTAAGCTAGGTCATTCTTTCCCCATACCCATCACAAACTAAAGAGTAACTGAAGTGATAGAAGTTGCAAGTAGTTCAATCTCTGAAGTATCTAGTAAGTAGAATACTGTAGCATCAAGGTATGAGTATTTCTTTCTCTCCTCTTGTTCATTTGAAAAGTAAGGGCATGGATTGTTTCATAATTTGGTCTAATGGTGTTGAGTTTGA
This sequence comes from Capsicum annuum, assembly GCF_002878395.1. Classification (NCBI taxonomy): domain Eukaryota; kingdom Viridiplantae; phylum Streptophyta; class Magnoliopsida; order Solanales; family Solanaceae; genus Capsicum; species Capsicum annuum. The sequence continues at coordinate 1,433,617 of NW_025858245.1, forward strand.
ATGATTTGTGCTTAAGTTTGATTTAGTGGATGAAGTCTTGCTTAAAATATGGTTTTAATGCTGTTGCTCAAGATAAAGTTGATTTAATCTTAAGCTGCGCTGAAAATCAGTTGAACCCATAAATGTGCCTGAGGATGAAGGTCTGACGGTTAACATGGCAGACCGTCAACTTTGTGACGGACCACCAAGTTGACCATCCCAAAGGTCAAAGACAATGAGTTTTTGGATTGTATTTGACGGTCATACTGGTGGACTGTCACGTTTTCAACAGACCACCAAGTTGACCATCACAAAAGTTAGAAAATAAAACATACTGGATAAAGCTGACGGTGGATCTGATGGACCATCCCACCACTGGTGGACCATCAAATCTCCCGTCAGGCCTCACTGTGAACTGTTTTTGCCTTTATTTTACCTTGCACTGATTTCTTAATCCATTTTCAGGTCACATGGCTCCTAAAAATACACAAACCAAGGGAGGTAAATCTCAGCGAGGTAGAAACACATCCTCACCGGCCTATAACACCAAGCAAACGAAAAGAGAAGCCATTATAATCCCCCAGTCTGAGGAAGGGAGTGACAATAGCATTAGTTTCACCAATTCAAGTCCAGATGAAGTGACAGTTGCTTTAACTCAACCATCACCTATAGAAGGTGAAACTGAAGCGGCTAATGTGGAGAACCAAGGAGAAGTTCCTGAACCTGAAGCTGACAACATGATCGGACGGAAGGATCCCCAACTATGAGATGCTATTAGGTGGCAAATTGAGGGAGCACAAAAAGAGTTCTATGATAGGTTGTATCCTACTGCTCGAGGGATCCGGAGATCATTCTCTAAAGAACATCAGATTATAGCCACGGAGCTTTATGAATATCTAGAACTGGAACGCGATTCAATGATTATGGATTGGCATGGATGAGTACGTCACCAGGGATTTACCAACCAAAATGGGTACAGGAATTCTTCGCAAATTATATTTGTCTAGTAAAATGTGAATGTCCGAAGGGGACTCCGATTTCAAATAGACCAAACAGGGAGTCTGTTCCAGTCTGGGGAGTTGTTGTTGATATCTTGGCCCAAACTATTAATAGAATGTTGTTTGAGCCAGCATATGAAGCTCCACCTGCTGTCCCTGATTTCAAATATAGAATGAGAAATGCTTCTGTCTAGAGATGTTGGGCAGCATCGTTGATCACTGATGATAGAAATCCATCCTGGGCAACTAACCCCAAAGAATGCATTGCGAAATTCATACTTAGTTCAAGGCTAAGTTCTGGCGGGTTATTGTTCGATTGAGGTTAATACCAACTAAAGGAGATGGAAACCTGGATAATCACAGGGCCGTGATGGTAGCTAGCCTGGTTTTAGGTTTGGACATTGATTTCGGCTAGCTAATTGCAGACGAGATGTTTATGAGGGCACATAAGCAGACTACTTCCATACCTTTCCCATGTTTGATTACTGCATTATGCAAATAAGTTGGTGTGCCGCTAATTCGACGCATTGATAATGAAGTTTTAGCCACTCATAAACAGGACATTAAGAAGTCCAGAGATGAGTCAAAATTTGACATTTGGGTAAATAAGCCTCCAGCACATCAGTCTCATCCGCACCAGTTCTCGAAGCCCTAAAAATGCCCGAAGGTATGCCTTTACCCATTACCACATATGTTCCTCCTAGTTATTTGCCCAAGGGTACGTCTGCAGGATCAGATTCTATGCAGTTTGCTAATGGAGTAGATTTTGCGAAATACAGATTCAACCCGATGAATTTTGTCAAAGTTGTGAAAAATCAAAAGAGGTTCCAAAAGCAGTTAGAAAAGTGGGCTGGAGATTTCAAACTTTTTGTGGATGAAATCGTGGCCGAAGCAGTCAGGCCATTTCAAACTATTCAAGTGAGGATGTATAACATGGAAGCTCGTATCAACAAAAGGCTAGATTCACTATCTCTTCTTGATCTTGCCAAGCTCATGGCTGAATTTGAGCAGGCAAAGCCTGACATAGCTGAGTTAAAGAAGAAACAATCACAACCACCTAAATTTGATCTCACTTTGGTGGTAAGTGATGATGATGAGGGTATTCTGGATCTGATGGGTAGACCAGTGAAGGATAAAGGCAAGCAGCAAATAGATGAACAAGCAGCAAGGAAAGAAGAAAAAAGGCGAAAGAGAGAAGCAATGTCACCTGAGGAGTTAGACCAGTAAAATCTGAGGAGAGCTCTGAAGAAATCAAAGAAGAAAGCTGAAGGAACCAAAGAGAACAAGAAAATGAAGTGGCAGGAGTTTCTACTAGTGCTGCCCCAGAAAGGGGGCGAAGTGCAGGTTCAATTTGGGAAACCATCCCTCAATATATCGAGGGTGAAATTATGAGTGCTCCTAGCACCATAGGGGCCAACATTTTGTAGGATGAGGATGATGGAGACTCACCGCATTTGACAGATTCCTCAGAGGAGTAAGAGGCCACGTAAATATCCCATTTCTTATATACGGTAATTTATTACTTTGAGGACAATGCATAGTTTTTTGTGTGGGGGTGAGGGCATTTACACCATGGTTGGATGCTGTTGCCGATATTCTGAATCCAATCATGTGCTATCTAGTAGAAGTGGCATGTCTAGGTTGTTTTTATTTTTGCATTTAAATTCTACAAAGCGTAATGTAAATATAAGTGCTTAATCTATGAATTGGTTCTGTTTCAGCACTTAGTTATAAATATGGAGAATAAATGATGTTGGCATAAGACGTTGAACATGTGTCTATAATTATTTACTTTTTCAATTAAGCATGTGCAAATAACCATCAGTAATTCTGTATTCAGCATTGGTTTGTAAAAAGTGCCTGAATCATGTAATGAGCATTCAAAGAATTGTAAAGGATGTTTAACTTCCATGCCCGTGGGTGTGAGGATTTACTTGCAGTTCTTTCATAGGATAAGACCTAAAACTTGCCTGATCCATGGATACAGTCTTCTAGTGGAGTCATTAAGATAGGATAATAGGCCTCCTTGAAGTTCTAAACCTTCTAACCTTAAGAAGCAACTCGACCTGAAAGATTATTTCTATTTGAGCCCATCTTGTACCTCTAAGAATTGGTTTAACCTCCTATCCCTGTCAGTAACTCTCCATAGGACTTTAACATCCAGCTCTGAATTTAGCCAAATGCTAACATTATATATTTTAACTTAGACGAAGCATCTAAGTTGAGGGTGGCTAATGTCAACAAAAATCTTTAAAAAAAAGGACATAAGTAGCAGATTGAGGGTGAAAATATGCTAAGGCAAGGAGACTTAAGTTTCAATGGGTCACTTCACCCAAAAACATACCCCCTTAATCCTAAACCTTGTTGTAAGCCTTGAAAAGACCTGTTTGATCTAGTGAGTCAACCGTAAGGATGTGTCGTATGGCTAGGGCAAGCCTACAGGTACTTAGGCTATGTTTGAATTTTTTTTGTGAGTGTGAGAGTTGGACAGTGTCCACATCATATAATGAGTGGTGGATTTCTTTGTTGTTAGGGCAATCAAAGTTTTACTGAATTTGCTTTTATCTGTGGGATGTAATATTTATGCTTGTGTGCTGAATTATAAAAAATACTGGGTGTGGATTCTATTGTGTTAAATGCATGAGATTAAGCTGATGAGTGAATGTTTGCATAAGAGAATATTTTAATGGTTGGTTTCCTGTCATTTTATTGTTCATGTGCGCAAGTTGGTGTTGAGTTGCTTGAGGACAAGTTGGTGTTGAGTTGCTTGAGGACAACCAATGATCTTAAGTTGAGGGTGTTGATGTTTCAGTGTTTTACGGAACATTTAGCATCATTTTCTTAGGAAAATTGTATGTTTTCAAGCAACCAAAGTGATATTTAATGAAGGTTTTTAGTGTTTCAGTGAAAGGAGATAACCACAGAAGAAAACTGGAAAAAGTAGAAGAAAAAGGGAATTGACGGTCAAAATGATGGACCGTCAGACATGGGACGGACCACCATACTGACCGTTAGTTCTTATCTAGAAGCTGCCTTCCAAAAGGACTCCGCGTCAGTAAAGATAGCGGACCGTCAGTCCATCGACGGACTGCTAGGTGTACCGTTAGTTCTTATCCAGAAGCTAACTTCCAAAAGGACTCCGTTACGGTAAAGATGGTGGACTGTCAGTCCATCGATGGACCACCAGATGTTATCCAAAAACTGCCATTCGGATGAGTTGAGTGACGGAAAAGATGGTAGACTATCAGATCATGGATGGTCCGTCATATGGACCGTCAAATGGGATGCAGTTTTTCCATTTTTAAATTTTAAATTGTTTTTTTAGCTGGGATATAAATACCAACTTTTATGGTTAAGAACACATTTTTTACCTTTTACAAGTTTTCTTCTCATCTATTGAACTTCTTGGTATCCAAGTACTTTAGGGAATTTTAGTATCAAATAACTGATCATTGAAGATTCAAGAACTGATTCTTGGGATTCTTCGTAAGTAGACATTCCATTTATTTATGAATAATACAAGAATGAATTCTTTATCTTCTATGGAGTGTTGTGGCTAAATCTCATAACTAGGGTTATGGGATCCTTAATGTGAAATGCACCTATGGGTTGGGAATCAATTTCAGTTCCATAATTGAATAGCATTTCATAAACCTTTCTTCAATTTCATGACTTTTCTTGGTTGCAAACTTGAAGAGTAAGCCCTAGAACACCACTTGTCTGAGAGAAAAGTGTTTGTGGGGGAAAAGAAGGTGTTTACATGAATTCTAAGGGCCTTAACCTCTAGAGTAATAGCTAATGCCCTAATAGGATTAGCTTACATGAGAACTAGGTTGAAAAAATAAGGCATCCTATGAGTTTGAGAGAATTATAGGATAATTTATCCATTTAGGTTGATAAAATAATGGATATAGAATAGGATTTAACCTTTCTTGCAATTGAATTTGTTAAGTGGAATTCATAAATAATTCACAACCTAAATGATGCTAGCATTTTGGTGATCATAACCCTAGTTTGATTAATCTCATAAAGTTATAAAATAAGGAGAAAATCATTAGTTGAATGAATCTTATTACAATTTATCATTTTACAAATTAAACAGAAACCAAACCCCCATTTTGGTTAAGAAACTCTGATCAATAGTCTAATAAAAATTATGACACTTAGTGAGTACAGTATTCCTTGTAGGATTCGACACCCAACCGAGTTGGGTTCTATATTTGACAGCGACCGCTTACATTCTTGTAAGAGAGTTGTAATTTGGGAGGATCAATGATCTTCTCAACCATAGGTTTATGTATAAAAATAAAGATAAGATAGATGAGGTATGGATAAATTACTATGGCATGCTTGTTTGTTTTAGTTGGAAGGAGTTTTCCATAGTTACTGGACTAAAATGTTATCCTCCTTCTCATTCTCAAGTTATTATAACCCAAAAAAGCACCCTGCACACTCAAAAAAGGCAAAAGCAAGTCAAATGATGGGGATGACTTGGTGTCCTTTATTGGTCCAAGCTTTAAAAACAAAAATTTGATAGAAGTGTTGAAAGGTAAACGACTTTCAAAGAAGCACAAGAAATCATTGTGCTTTGTTTGGTTTGTACATAATATACTTTGGGTTAGAGACGTTAACAACAACATACCGCTAGATTTAATAAAGCTCTCCTAGGATCTTGAGATATTTAACAACTATTCTTGGGGTTATGAAAGCTTCAAAATGGCTGTCAAATATTTGTTGACTCCGATAACGCCCAAGACAGTCAACTTATATGGCTTTCTATAGGCTTTCATGATAAATATTTCTTTTATTAAGATTCATTTATTTTTTATTGAATTATGCTTTTGATTTATTGAAGTTATTTTATAGGCTTGGGCATTTGAGTCATTCCTTATTTGAGACAACAAGTGAACTACCAGGAAAAAGTTTTATCCTGAGATGCTTGTCGGCCAAAATTGATAGAAATGCATAATTTCTTGATCTTTTCAACCCCCCAAAGGAAGCATTAAGTCTAATTCTAATTAAGTTTTTGTTTTAATTAATGATTTTTTTAAATGATTTAATCATCATTCTAATATATGTATCGATTTATTTTCGATTGTGCATCCGTGACTTCTTCCGATCAATTGAGAGCTAAAGATGCTATTTTTTATTACTTTATGATCTGTGTAAAATTATCCGATCCTAAGCTCATTGATAGAATAAAAACGAATTGTTTGGAGCACAACCATCACAAGAAAAATAATTTTGGAGGGTGGACTTGTTATTGTTAATGGTGTTGGTGGTGATGTAGCTGTTGGTGGTAGTAGTGGTAGTGGTAATAGTAGTAGTGGTAGTGGTGTTGCTGTTGGGGCTAATGATGCTCCTCTTACAGTTTTTGAAACAACAAACCATTATGATTATGATCATACTAGTTATACAGATTTTTTCCCTTCTAGTGAATGTTCTGCATGCAAATGTCAAGAGTGCAAGGCAAAATATGATGGAGTGATTAATATTATTAATGTATTAAATTCTTCTATAAATAAATTTACATCTAAGAGGGGTGTCATTCCATCAAATACTAAGGCGACTAAGAGAAGTAGAAAAGAAAATTTCAAGGCATCTCAAGCATCGAAAAAAGAAAAATTACAACTCCTCTGTCTTTGTCTTGCACTTTTGATCAATGTACAAAGGCAACAGGAGAGAAGATGAGCTGAAGAAGGTGAATATATATCATCTATTTCAACAAACAAATAGATTACAAATTCGTTTCAACAGATGACACATCTCCTGATAATTATCAAATAGATATATACATCTGTTGTAACCATTGACTAACCTGTTGAATGAGATGCATTATCTGTTGCAACATATGTGTCATCTATTTTAGAAAATCAAATAGGTATTTGTACTATTTTAATTTATACCAAAAGAAGATGTATCAGCTGCAACAGATGGGTCATCTGTTGGGACAAATTAAATCAAGATTTCTACTATTTTAGTTTTTCCAAGCAGATGAATCATATGTTGCAACAAATGAGTCATCTGTTGAAAATTATCATACAGGTTGTCCTCCTATTTTAATTTATCCCAACAGATGATCCATTTTTTGTAACAGATAGATAATCTGTTGGGAAAATTTAAAACATAAGGAAGACCTATTTGATTTGCTAATACAAATGAGTTATCCTTTCCCTTTTTTTTGTATCTCTATGATTAGCATTGACGATTCTGGCTTTCCAGGTGGCTGTCACAATAGAAGCTATGCTGGAAAATATAATATTATAGTTGATAATCCAATGCTTCCAAAGATGAAGAAAAAGTAAGCCTGCCAGTCTGGAAGAACATAAGAACTACCCGTTTGAAGGGTTCAACATCTCGGACGAGGTTCCAAAAAAACGAACAAAATTGATCAATAACTATTCACAGATGGGCTGTTAAAGATTCATGCTGGTAGGTGCATAAATCATTTTTAAAGATATTGATTTATACAATTCTTGTTGTTAACACATATAAATCATGCAGAAAATAAAATGACGAACACTACAAAGATCTGGTCTTGGTTTTGATATGGTCTACTTTGTTGTTGTACATCCCAGAATGAAGAATCAGTTCTATTTGATGTCACAGTCCCAAACTTGCTAGAATGATGAGGTTTAAATGCCATACATCTTACTATTAATACTTTATTTAATTGAATATATGTATTAATTTTACTGTCACGTAATCTAAAATATTTGATAGTATATACAACACATCGATGTCGATTTTTACTACCTCCGATAGAAGGTCAAATTGTAAACACAAGAATAATACAGATACACGATAGGCAATTTTTTGTACAAAGCTTACATCAATAATGCCTATGATAGGTATTGTCAACAATAGCCAGATGTTTCCCAAAATAAGGAACGCTAAATCAACATCATCAAAGGTTTTAGCATTCTATCTGGCTCACCTTTGTATTTGATCAACAAAGTATAGATCCTAATCAATTATGGTGATGAATTCTATTGGGTGTTGGCTGTCATCATTCTAAAAGAGAGCGCATTTAATTTTATGACTCGATGTCGGGAAGAAAATATTCTGGGCAGTAATTTGAGATACAAAAACTGACCAAAATATTTTCTACTTACCTTGATATAAGTGATTTTTTGGATTAAAAGTTTCATACTGATTGGTCGACGATTGAAGCATACGGTAATTCATTTGATGTAGAATATGTTAAAGGAATTGCTCAACAACCCAGTGGTAGCATGTAAGTATCAATCAACTATCATGATTTAGTTTCATTTCATAAATTTCACAACGCTTACATTAATTTTATGATATGGATTATCTGATTTTTATAAATGCATGGATTGCGGTCCTTTTGATGCTGCTTATGCTGAGTATTTGAGCGATGGATTACAAGTATCAAATTATGGACTTGATTCCGAATTACTCCGTAAAACATATGCTACTCTTTTATGGAAATACGGAGAAGCAAAAGCTCAAAAATCGTATGCAAGTGACATTAAATATCCACGACGACCAAAGCCGAATTCCATAGCACCAATGCAGAACAACTTGTCCATTTTGAGTAGATCTTTATAGATTGAGTCTATAAAAGTAATAACCTCTCCTTAGAAATTGTTCTCATCAAAACTTAAATTGTTGATTTATTTGTTGAGTAGATCAGCTGTATCCATAACAATTTTTTTATATTTCATTTATTTGTTGATTTATTTCATGTAATTTTTGAAGTCTTCAATTTATTTTATTGTTTCTATGAATTTTATTTTATCCTTAGATTTGAACTTATTAATCGAAATAGAATACTAGATTCAAATATTGCAACAGATATATATCTTTTACAACAGATGACATATCTGTTGAAAATTATCAAACAGATTTAGATATATGTTGCAACATGTAGGTCATCTATTGGAAATTATCAAACATGTCTTCCTACTATTTTGATTTTTTTTTCAATAGATGACCTATCTATTGCAACAGATAGATTTAGATATAAACATCTATATAATGCAATAGATGACCAACCTATTGCATCAAATAAACTATCTTTCAGAACAGATAAACTATCTGTTACAACAGATAGACAATCTGTTACATTTTAAAAAATTCAATTTTCATCAAATATAAAAAATTGTCAAATTTTCATCAAATAAAAAATTGTTATGAAAGAAAAATTGTCATGGTGTTTGTGTTTCTACATCTTCTTTTTTATACACAGTCTCCAAGCATTTAGTTAGAACCCCATAAGCCCAGATCTCTTGTATCCTTGCCACAGTGTTGTCACACAAAAAGGTCATTAGACTGGACATTTTTGTGTCGATTAGTAAACATTCAATATGTGTAAGCACGTATGACCCGCATGTAGCACCAGTTTCATTTTTGGAAGGTCCTTGTCCTTTTTGACCTTCAAAATCACATGTTTGCTTCCACACTTTAGCTGGATAATGATTCATCATTTTACTCTGCCTCAACAAGTTGGGGAACAATGCCAACAGTGGCTGTATCTTGATAAAAAATTGGCCTCATCGAAGATAGGTAAGTTGCAGTCATAAACCTTCATCATTCTCTCTTCGAGTAGTATCTCAAGAGCTAGAAAATATTCTACCTCCACATTCATGCCTTCAAGAATACTCTTTGGTTTGGTTCAGTCCTTTCTATGTGGATATGGCCTCTTACTCTAACATAATTAATCATATCTTCATCCCATTCAAATCCAATAACTATCAAATCAAATACCGGGCAATCGGGAGTTGATGCTAGCTTAATGAGCTCATTGTACCTATCCTTGAAATTATTGTATAAGTTTAGGACCATTATCCTATTTCCAGTTGATGGAAGGTGACCCAAGCAATTGGAGACCCAAGTCGGGTAAATCTCCATACAATTAAACGCAAGGCCTAGAGGTGGACTTCCAAGTGACACAATTTCTAACCCAAAGAATGACCCACAAATCCTAGAAATTGTCATAAGAAGTGGGAAAACACTTGTTGAACCTGTTAGGGGAAACTTGAGTGAAAATTTGCCCAAAGCTAAGACCACAGAGGTGCATTCTCAAGGAAGAAAAACTAATAATGAAGAAGTGGTTGAAGTTGAAAAGCCACAAGATGAAGCAAGACCAACCATCCAAGTTCCTCCCCCGTTTCCTCAATGATTCCATAAAAAAGAGAAAAATAAAAAACTGAGGAAGTTTAAGCAAAAACTTAGCAACCTATTGATAAATATCCCGCTGCTTGAAGTTGTCCAAGAGATCTCAGGATATGCTAAGTTGATGAAAAAGTTGATGTCCAAGAAGAAAATTATTGAAGGTGATACTATTGAGGTCACTCATGAGTGTAGTGCTATCATGAATAGCAAGGTTTCAGAAAAGAAAGATGACCCCAGAGCATTCACTATTCCTTACACAATTGGGATGCATGAATTTTCAAAAGCTCTATATGACCTTGGTGCAAGCATCAACGTAATGACTTTTGTCAAATACAAGAAACTTGGTTTGGATATCCCTATGTCAACCTCTATGCGGCTTTTGATGGTGGACCGGTCTATAAAAAGGCTGGTGGGTATATTGCTTGACATCTTTGTGAAAGCGGAAAAGTTCATTCTCTCGGTGGATTTCAGGGTATTGGATTGTGAAAGTGACCAAGAGGTTCCTATCATTTTTGGTCATTCTTTCTTGGTCACCGAGAGCCATTGTCGATCTAGAGCTGGGGGAGATGAAATTTAGAGTGCAAGAGGATGAGGTCTCTTTCAAACTTTACAAGTCAAAGAAGCAAACTGCGGAGTTGCAGGTAGTATCCATGGTGAATGTTGAAAATGAGAAGATGAATGACGAGGAGTTCAAAGACCCACCTTGAGAATGAAGAAAGGAAGAAGCCGTCCCACGATGATAACTAAGGCACTAGGTGGGAGGCAACCTACAAAAGCCACGAAAGTGGCTCGTATCCTTTTTGTTATATTTCTGTAGGGTGGATGTTATCTTTTGCATATGAATAACCCATGCATTTTGGAACTATAGAGTGCATTGGATGATCTTAAAAAGGGGAAAATATATAAATTTGAAAAAAAAAATTGAACAGGGGAGAAATGTGTCAAAATTAAGTAAAATGCTGAATAGGGGAAAATAGGGGAGCAAAATTGCTCTTAGTTACCGCGATCATGGTCTCCAAGCGTGATCGCGGTTACACGGGTGTCCGCGATCGCAGTTTCTGCCACTTCAGTCATTTAACCCCCAGTTTTCCTCATTTCCCTCACACTCCCTTTCAATATTATACACTATAATTTGGGCTTATTTTTGGCCAAGTTTATGAGTTCTCAAACAATATACTTGCATTCCTCCTGCATCACAACTTCGGTAAGTGTCATGAATCTATGCTTTTATTTATGAGAATAGGCCCTAGAATGAATAATTAAGAGAGGGCCTAAATTTTTGATTGTTATGCTTTCCATGTTGTCTTACTTAATATTGGTGAGATGTTGGTTGCTTGAACAAGATGTGCATACAAGTGGGAAATCTTGAGTACCCAAGTATGTTTGGAAAATGTAGACAAATGAGATGTGCACACCAAGTGTTTGATAATTGGCCCAAATGAACTTTCACGAATGATATTTATTTTCCAAAGGGCACATCTATCGACTTGTTAGCATTGGTCAAATGATCTTTATATGCACCCATATTATAGAACATGCCAGTTGCCTAAAATTTGAAGAAATCTAAACATGTAGAGCTGATAACAGAACCACCCTCACGTATTACGACTGTGATTGCGGTAAATGAGGACAGTTTCCTACCATGCCAAAAATCCTGCACTTCCAATTTTTAGTCAAGCAACACCAAGAACCTAGACCAATGAACTCTAGTGATCAACATACCACAACTTGGATAATTAAAATATCATCGAAAGATATAATGTGTGCTTAGTGCTTTCAGGATGACCTTATGGATAAGTATGATAACATTCGATTCATGGCACTCGAGTGCCACACTCATTACTATAGTGATCTTTCTAGGACAAAGTTGCTCCTGAAGAGAGGAATTTGCTTGGAAAATATGCCGGAGAAACTATCGATACTTCATGATAAACTTAAATGTATAGGGTAGCGGTGCTTCGCCTTGGATCTATGCATTGCAAATGAGCAATGGGTCCATGAATTTTATGCAAACATCAGTGAAGTCTCGTATTTGGACCCACTCAATATGACTGTCAATATTTGGGAAAAGCCGGTGAAAGTTGGGGCTAAATAAATTAATGATATTTTGTAATACCCCATATTCCTAGAGCTTAACTTAGCTCTAAGTACGTGAGTTATTCTATATAAAATTTATGAAATACTCAATATTTTTCAGTTTAGTGCCTGCCAATGCGTAGGAAATTCAGTCAACTTTTCAATGATATAAAATTTGCCCAAATCCGATACCCGAGCGAAGAGTTAGGGCAGTTTATGTAAAAATAGTGGCTCACTGCGATTAGGCCGCATCGCGGTGAGTATTGCGATGATCACTCCATTACATCGTATTGAAGGCCAATTTGGCATTTCTTAATTTCCAGAGGGTCACTTTAATTGCACCGTATAGCGGTGAACCCCAAAACAACAATTGTCACGATCCAGAGAGTCACGACGATTCCACCGCATCGTGGTGGATATAGCAATGACCCATTCACTGCATCACGATAAGGCCTTAATCGGCGTTCCAGTTGCAGGATTTTAAATCCCAAGGGTAACTTAGACTTTTTCCATGACCCAGATCAGCCTTAAACATGAAATTAATCCCTAAATGACCAAAATATATCATTATTCACTTAATTTTTCCCAAAGTACATCATTCTCTCTCAAAAGTAAGAAACCCTAGTTTCAAATTCAAGAACCAAGCTCAAGAATTTCTCCAAGAACCTTCAAGAATTAACATTCCAAGGTATGTTAGGTGTTCATCTATGGGTCCCTTCCATCCATAGACTCCACGAATCTTTTTTCAAACTACAAGATTGTTGAGTTATAAACTTCCATGCTTGAACTGAATTGAATTCATGTTTATGTTATTCCTGGGCATTTGTCCATAATTAAATTACAATCTTTTATGAAATTAATCATTATATGTGTTGAATTACATGATCCTCTTGATGAACCCCTTCAATTTACAATTTGATTGATGTAGCTATGATAACTATGTGTGTTGATTGTTGTATAACCTAAGCATGCATGCAAGAAAAGAAAGATCGACTTAGAAAAGCTGGCATGCAGAAAGCCTAAGTCTCATTGACCAACCACCACGAGACCTCTTGAGGAGATTGGAGTAAATATTGCAACCATCAAAGATCTTGTGTCTAGTTTACCCTAAGGACCGGGAGAGCCTTCCACCACTCATCATTCTTATGTGTTATGTACCGATTATGAGAAGTACAAGGAGGACCAAAAGAAGCAAGAAGATACTATTGATAAGCTTGAAAAGGCCTACTATTCTTTGTCGGAGTCACATCAAGACCTCCAGATCGCGTATAAAAAATAGTTACAAGGGAGAAGAAGAGGGACAAATTCTTTATGAGGATATGGAGGGGCGAGAAGGGACTATGAAAGGTCCTAAGGCCCCGAGATAGACTTCATTCTTCTTGGGTGGATAGTGACGATGAGGCACTAGTCGAATGGTCTGATCATGAGGAAAATAGTGATGATGCAAAGTCCGACAGTGATAGCAGCCCTTGATGCGGTTTCAGGGAGCATCCTTATCTCTTTTACCCTTGATTATTTTTGCAGTGGGGACACTGCTACCTTTTTAGTTGGGGGTATCTTCTTATTCTTATTCATTTAATTTAGGCTTGTATTATTGATATTTCTACATACTTTTCTGCTCGTTTGGATAATTCTTATCTTTATTTTTATTTGGGTTGTAATATTCAGGCATTCTAATGGTGCCCAAATTTGTATGGATTAGTTACTTTGTTCTTATTTTGCTATTTTAGTTTAAGTTTTAATAGATGAGCTATTGTATCGTGTTTGGGTTTCCAACTATAGGTGCAGGGGAAGTCTGAGTGCCCATGGCATCGAGGTCATAGAATATAATAAAAGTCTGAGTACCTGTAGCATTGATGATCTGGGATTACATTAATATCCATTGGTCAAGTTTGAGTAACCATATGGTGGGTCGCTCGTACTATAATTTGCAATGTGAGACAATAGCTTGGATGGTTGCCGTGATTAACAAATCATGTGTGGTGCGAATACAAAAGAAAACAACACCTTCAATTCGAAAATTTTGCAAAATTTGAAGGCATGGACGTGAGCAAATTTGTGACAAAATTTTTCCCTCTTTCTATGACTCCAAAAGTTGACTTAGGACAAATAGTGAATACTCCATCTTTGTCTTGAACGGGTAGAACAATTGAAGTCCCTGACAATATTCGTATGCCATGTATGTGAGGTTAATTGTCTTTATCTCATGTTTACTTGTACCATCTAGAACTTGCCCCATTAGTCTTTCAAAGTTAAATTTTGATTGTGCTTGGTTGGCAAAATGATCATAGGCCATCTTGTGATTTTGGAAGCCTACTCTAGCCTAAAAAACCTACCCATGCATAATTATCCTTAGTACCCACTTTGAGCCTTTGGACCTTTCTTTGGCAAACTCATTACAACCTGTTACCCATCCTTTTTATCTCTCTTTTTAACCAAACCCTCCTTGAACTTAAAACTGTAACTTAACGCTAAAAGCCTAAGTAGGGGGTGGTAAAGGTTGATGGAAGAAAGTGTAAGGCCATAAAGTTGTTAGTGAAATGCCTTATGAGCTTGAACTGTGAAAATAAATAAATAGGAAATGAATGAGTCTATCAAAGGAATGAAGTATGCGTAAGTTGCAAGAAAAAATAAATAAAAGAAAAGTGGTGCACAGAAGAAGCTGTAAGTAGGGGTAAGAAAAGAAAAAAAATTAAAGAAGAGTGGCCCTTAGCTAAAAAGGAGAATTGAAAAAGTGTGATGTGAATGTTCAAGGAAGGGTGTAGCCATGTTATTCCCAAATGATATCCTACCCCAACCCTAAACCTATATTACAAGCAGAAAAAACCCTTTGTGATTCCCAGCCAAGTGTGGTCATTGTAGTGGTGATTTAAAATAGGGGCAAGCCTATGGCATGGTACTTGTTAACATAGAGAATTTCTTGAGAGAGTGAGTGTTTGCACTTAAAATTCCTTGTTGCATGCTTGGTAACTAGGTGTGTGAATTTTTCCTTTCTTGTGAGGAGGCATGTGAACTAGTTGAGGTGGGTGATTTTTTTATCTTCCACACAATGAGATAAACGGAGGTATGGTAAGAATGTAGTCAACATATGAGTCATTTCTAGAGTGTTACTAATTATTGTATGGTTGCTCCCAAAGTTTATTGCAACCTTCACTATTCCATTTTATGATAAGGGGAGTTGTTAAAAGCCTATTTTCCCTAGTGTGAAAATTTTTTGGTGGTAGCAATTAAGTTCAAGTCATCATGATCATTGGGGGATAGCATGAGGGCACACAGATGAAATTGTCTCATAATAAGGAGTTGTATTTTTTTGGACAAGCAAAGTCTTAAGTTGGAGGTATTGATGAGCGGTGATCTTTCCACTCATTCTCACCAAACATTTATGCATATTACCTTGTTTTTAATGAATGAATGAGACATATTGGTGATAAAATATAGTAATATCCACTCTTTGCAAGCATAAAGTTGAGGAGATCAAAAGATGTGGATTGGAGTTGAAAATGATAAAAAAGAAGCAAAGAAGAGTGTAGTTGAAGACTTGGACTACATCAGCCTTAATTACCGTGACTGCGGTCCTCGATCCACGATAGTGGTCAGTCAAGACGGTTAGAGAAACACGGTCACAACACACTTAGGCAAATCCCAAGCCATATTTAAGCAAAAACCCTTTCTTCTTTGGGTATCTCTGACCTCATAACTAATTTTGATTTGACAAGAAGAAACCCTAATTGATCAATTGTGTAACTACTCTTGGAGGCTTAATTTCTTAGTGATTTTGTGAAAAATGAATGTTTTGGATAATACTCATGGTATATTTCTCTTTACTTTCTTCATGAGTAACTAAGTAATTTAGTCTTGGGATTATGTTAAACTAGAGTGTAATTGTGTGTGGGTATTGTTGTGTTTGCATGGATTTTAGTTGTTGAGTATGGATTCCACCATTTCTTGAGCTTATGGGTTAAAATTTGATGGGTGAAAAACCCAAATCTCCAAATGGGTTTGATGGGTGAAAACCCCAAACTCTAGAAACCCTTTATCATCCTCGAAAGAGGGATAAAGATGAACATTAGGTAACCCATAACATCATCGAAAGACGGTTATAGGGGGGATAAGGCAATGGTGGATAACTAAGACTATGGCTTACTACCTTTTGAAATCTTAGAAATAAGTGTATTGGGAGGGTAAATCATGTCAAGAGCATCATCCTAGAAATAGGTATGCTTGATTGAGGTTTTGGGTGATTATGAAAAAATTACACTCTTGTTAGGTGCTCGAAAGAGACAATGGGTGAAATCATTGTGGTTTTGTTGAAAAATTGACCCCAATGATCTTCGACCTAGCCTTTACTTTAGTTAACAACTAAATTTTATGATGAACCAACATCAATCCACATGCATTACCTTTAGGTAGACATAATCTAAAGATCTCCTCAAATCTTTAATTCATAGTAAAAGTTTCATTTACAAAGTGCTTATTAAAGTTTGTTGTGAAGAGTTTCCAAACAAATCCCCCCATTTTATTTTACATGCCTTGTTTATTATCATTCCAAGTAAACTTATAGTAACTAGGACACCTATAGGATTTGAAGACTATAATTTACTCCTTGTGGATTCGACCCCAACTCTAGTTGGGTTGTTTGACAACGACCACCTCACCCCTTAATCATAGGAGTGAGTTGAGCATTATCACCAGTATCATAAGCATCCGAGTACACTAATTGTTACCCCTTATGAGGTAGAGAATTTCATCAACATATTATGAAGAGGGTGAAGAGGGACCACTGTAAGGGTGAGAGAGACCAGTGTAAGGGTGAGAGGGACTAGTGTAAGGGGTGATTTCAAACATATTTATTTTTTCTTGAGCATCAACATGCTCATCATCACGACTGGCATCAACATCAGTATCGGCATCAGCATAAACATGGTTTCCACCAACATCAATAACTCCATTTGCAACATCCCCAGAAGCAGCACCCAAAACTGTTGCAGTAGAATGGTTATAAAGAGCTTCAACATTAGTCTGACCTTGCCTAACTGCTCTTTTTATGGCTGTTTCTCTAGCCAATTCCTTCTTTATTAACTCCACCATTGGGTTTGTGATTGATCAACATGACCTAGAGTAATAAAAAAAGTCATCCCCAACTCCTGCTCAGTAGGTACGATCCATGGATGCACAACCTAAAAAATAGGATACATACGTTTAAATCAAATAATAATTTGCAGTCAGTTGGGTAATGTGTTAACACAGACAACTTATGCAACAAATGATCTTTATATTACAATGGATGATTCATATGTGGCAATTGATTAACTATCTATTACATCAGATTACCCATTTTTTGCATTAATTGCAGTAGATGGTAATCTGTTAAGCTAGGTTTAAAGAACCAAAGCAACAGATGGGTAATCTATTGCAAAAAATGACTCATTCATTGCAATAGATTACCAATCTGTTGCATCAGATGGATAATCTGTTAAGATAAATTGCAGCAGATGATCCATCTGTTGCAACATATGAATCATCTATTTCAATATCTTTGTTTGAGTCAAATTATTTTACTTGAAAGAAGACTTACTTCATCATCCGGAGGGTTAAAATATCAATCTTCTTAATTCTCATGTTGCTCTTTGCAGCCGACCACCTAAGGAACCTTAGATGAGAAACCTCATCTAGGTAATCCTTGACCTTCTTTTGGAGGGGAGGAATGGCTTCAAATGCCATGCCTAAAAATTATAAACAGGAAGCAAACAAAAAAAGTCATAACAATTATTCAATATAATTATGAACTAATGCAAGCGTAAAGAAATAGTGATTAATTTTACCATGAAATCCCAAGAAAAGCCATATAAGGAGATCATCTTTGGGGATAGATTTGTCAATAAATATTTGACAGTCAACTTGTAGCTATCATATCCCCAGGGATAATTATTGAATTTCTCTAAATCCTCCGCAAGCTCTAACAAATCATCTTTTATGACCTTGTTGACGTCTCTTGCTAATATAACGAAATAGGAAAACCAAACTAAGAACAATTGCTCTTTGTACTTGTTTGGTATGGCTTTATCCTTGAGATCTTCTAACAATGTTGTGGCTTTGTGCCATGTCCAGCAATGTCCACCAACCCATCAATTTTTTCCATTCGTTTGTTAGTTTTGGTGGGTGGTTGCTTGGACAATGCCTTGCCTTTATTTGATGGTGTTGACTTGGTTGTCCTGCTTGCTTTAGACTTTTTAAGGGGTGTTTCCTTGATGAGAGGTTCTTTTGGACGATTGCATCTCAAGCCTGTCACTATGGCACACTTTTTTAAGAAAAAATAAATCGGCATGCCACAGTAGTTGATTCGGATTTTATCCATCTTTTTTTCCCTCTTTCAAATCTTTATCGGCCCCACGTACTTGATCCTGTGATTGAGAAGACCATATACCATGCTCATTTGGAAACAAGCATTGTTGTCCATAGGCAGCTCAAGAAAGTGTCCAAAGTAACTCTTCTTAAAAATTCCTCTATTTTTTCCTTCTTCATAGTGTTCCTAAATCTATAAAAGGTTTCCCCAGCTGATATTTAACTACAAAATCACTAGTTAGTTCTAAAGGGTTATCTATCAGCATCTCAACTTGAAACCTGTCAATACTAATAGTTTTGACAAGATCATGCTGGGATTTTGATCTTAATTCATGCCACATTGGTGATGCATTATCATCACGCTGATCATCATCATCTTTCTTACTTTCTACTTCCTCCACTTCTTATTTATGTTCTTTTTCTTCTTCTTTCTTCTCATTTTTATTTCCCTCACTAGCCTCTACATACCCTTCTCCATCTCTCTCAATATTGTTTTCATAACTTTCCTCCACTACACTTTTCCCTGAATGAGATTGTTCAGGAAGTTTCTTTGAATCCATCTATACTCTAACCTTTTTTGTTAGGTGCTCAAAAGATGATCCTTTTTCAGTTTCTTTTCTTTTGGAATTCATCTTTTACCTACAAATAAGAGAAAAATAAAAAAATACATTACAATTGATGTCTGCGTAATTTAAAAAAAAAAGTAAGACAAAATTCAAAAAAAAAAAATTATACGCCACATTACCAAAAAATATTCCAACAGATAAACCATCAATTTAAACAAATGAACCATATGTTACGACAGATACACCAGCTATTACAACAGATGAACAACACGTTGGGGGAGATCAAAACAGTCTTACTACTGGTTTATTTTATGCCAACGGCTAAAACATTTGTTGCAATAGGTGGGGAATCCGTTTGAAGACCTATTTTAATATGCGTAGTAGCTATCCCTAAATGTTGAAATATTTGTTCCAACACCACTAACATCAAACAACACCAATACAAATACCAATGCCACCACCACTAACACCAAATAATACCAGTACAAATACCAATGCCACTAATATTAAGACCACCACCACCACCAAGACCACCACCACCACCAATACCAATACCAATAGCATGAACAGGACCACCAGTAGCACTACCAACACCACCAACACCATCAATACCAACCCCCCGACCACCACCATCATACCATCCAATAATATGATGACAGACAACAAAATACTGCACCAAAAACTACAGTTTTCTCGGGTTCTATCTATATTTTTTAGCATTAAAACTTGAAATTGTCATCCCATTCTCGGAGATAATACAACTAAAAGTCTTATTTTTATCATTAACTAAAAAGCCCTAATTTTTAGAAAAAAGAATAATTGTAGAACTCTTCTCAAACTTTGTTACCTATGAAGAGAGAGAAAATGACATATACAGTCAAGAAGGAAGTCAAAAATAAAAACTATATGGCCAAAAATGAGAAGAAAATCAATGTGTTGTGAAGAGTTGCGTAATATGTTGAGTAGTTGTTTGTATTATTAAGAGAGAGAAGAAAAAGAGAGAGAACTCGAGATTTGAAATGATGAAATATTTTTCCCGCAAATAGATGATTTGTATTTTGGAAAAGAATGACAAGTCTTAAAAAAGTTTATTTGGTCTGAATTGATCTTAATTAATTTCTTAAAAGAGATAAATTTTAACTATTTCATAATAAATTATACTAGTTTCACTAAAATTAGTTTTCATCTATTAAGTTCAATTGGAACATTAATCAATGTAGATATTAACTTAATAATAACTTTACATGAATCGTTTCAACTCAAATTGATTGGTTGATGACTCCTGTCAGGACGAACGCAATACCAATATCATCCAATTGCAATGACTCAATTGAAATTACAGTTGAACTTATCAATTCATCCCTAATTATAGCTAAATCAATTTAGCTACTAACTTAATAGTAATATGATATGAATCATTTCAACTCAAATTGATCAGTTGATGCTCCTGTCAGGACAAACGTAATACAAACATCATGCAATTTCAATGACTCAATCGAAATTGTAGTTGAACCTATCAACCCATCCCCAATTATAGATAAATCAATTTAGATATTAACTTAATAATAATTTGATATGAATCATTTCTGGACTTAAATTGATCACTTGATGAATCCTGTCAGGATGAACGCAATACCAACATCATGTAATTGCAACGACTTAATTAAAATTGTAGTTGAACCTATCAACCCATACCTAATTCTAGATAAATCAATTTAGCTATTAACTTAATAATAATTTGATATGAATCATTTCAGACTTAAATTGATCAGTTGATGAATCCTGTCAGGACGAACGCAATATCAACATCATGCAATTATAACGACTCAATTGAAATTATAGTTGAACCTATCAACTCATCCCTAATTCTAGATAAATTAATTTAGATATTAAATTAATAATAATTTGATATGAATCATTTCAACTCAAATTGATTAATTGATGACTCTTTTCAAGACGAACACAATACCAACATCATACAATTGCAACGACTCAATTAAAATTATAGTTAAAACTATCAACCCATACCTAGTTCTAGCTAAATAAATTTAGATATTAACTTAATAATAATTTGATATGAATCATTTCAAGACTAACCTGTTGCTACAGATGACATATCTATTTAAAATTATCAAATAATTATGGACATCTATTTAAATAGATGTTTAACCTGTTGCAACAGATAACATATTTATTATAAATTATCAAATAGATAAAGTAATCTGTTGCAACAGATACTTATCTATTGTAAATTATCAAACAGACAATGTAATCTATTGCAACAGATGACTTATCTATTGTAAATTATCAAATAGATGTTTCTATCTGTTACGCCAGATGACTAATCCGTTGAAAATTTTTCAACAAATGACCTATCTATTTTAAGATCTTTTTTTTATTCAAAGCAATTTTCTATCCGAAATAAAAAAGAAAAAAATACTAAGGTGGTAAAAAATATTTGTTGGATAACTCACAAATATCCTTCTTGAGTTGTCTTATCTTGTCGTTTCAATGTCACCATAACCGTCTCCTCATTCTCCTTAAAGCGTTTTACAATCAAAAATTATTAATTTAATGAATATTTGAACCCATATCTAGAATTATCTCTCCTTCAACCATAAAATAAATCATCTCTCTTCTTTCTCTTTGTCTCCTCTTTAGGGTAATTCATCTCTCTTCTTTCTCTTTCTCTTCCCTTTCTCTCTTTTCTCTCTCCTCTTTCCCTTGAGGATCCTTTTGTATCTTAAATGATCTATATCTTTTCTTGACTGTAATTGGTGTTTTGACTCCTTTCCTTTTGACATGGCAGTATGATTCACTATTGGTCTTGCCTTCTCATTTTCTTCTTTGCATGTTATTTAAATTAGTTATTACATCTGTTGTTTTTATTTATTTACCCATTACCCATATCTTATTTATTGAGAAAATTGAAGAAAAGGTGACTTTTCAATCTTGAATGAATGAATCATTATTTTCTATTAAAATATGCAAAAGAATAATCTATTGGGAGAACTTAAAAAGCCTTGTTAGCAGTATAAGTTATTTTTGTTTGTCTTTTATTTGTTTCTTTATTGTTGATGTTATTGTTGCTGTTATTGGTGGTGTTAGTGTTGTTAGAATATGTGGTGTTGGTGTTGTTGATGGTGTTGGAACATATGGTGTTATTTCTTTGTTGTTGATGTTGTTGTTGGTATTGATGGTGTTGGAACATTTGGTGGAAGATATTAAAATAGATATTCCAAAAGATTTTCCATCTGTTGTAAATGATGAATCAGTTGTTGGAATAAATCCAATACCTCTTCCAAAAGATGACCTATTTGTTGCAAAAAATGGAGCACCTGCTAGCAGAAATCAAACCAGTAGCAAGGATGGTTTGATTTATTCCAACAGATAGATAACCTATCTGTTGAAATATGTCGGTCATCTGTTTCGACAGAGATAACGCCTGTGGCAGCATATGTCTCATCTATTGAACATATGGGGAATCTATTGCAACAGATGGGTCATCTGTTCGAATGCTTATTGTAATATGTTGTATTTATAGAATTTTATGTTACCCTTTATTAAATTATGCAGACATCAATTGTAATGTTCTTTTTGTTCTTGTTTTGTTTCCATCAACTATTTTTCTCTTGTTTGTAGATAAAAAAAGGTGAAAGCAGATCAAATTTTACCCAACCAATATAAAAGGTTAGAGTAAAGATGGGTTCAGAGGAATACACTACTTGCATATGGAACCACTTCATATATGGGAGGTATGTATTACTGATCCACCTATGGTGAAAATATACATAGAGTACATTGATTTTGTGAATGTTGTTCTTTACCTATTAGGAATTAATCATTCAAACACGATGTTGCATTTTACAGTTAAGATTGATAGGTTAGAAGTGATAAGGCTGAGGGATAAAATGGGTGGTATCGATACCCCATTACGATTTAATTATAGTTTTGCTAATGTTTATGTGTCAAGTTTGAAGAAAGGACCAATTTTTTGGTGGCAGTGTAAAGATTTAATAGTGATTAGACTGATTTTAAGGGTTCAATGGACTTTTGAAAGGCCTCTAAAGCCTTGCACTGCTGCAAACAAGAATGGAAGTCAATATAGTTATTGCCCCGATCCAAATTTATATGGCTGGGTTACTTGGGGTGACATTTATACAGTGAAGGTGCTTAGGAGAATATCTGTGAGGGAAAGATGAGGTATTGATGGCCATATATCAACTCAGACCATATTAAAGAAGAAACACAGGGTACCAAGAAACGTGTAGCAAATTTTTCCAATGAAATTAACATGAAAAATGAAAAAACCAAATGAGCTAACAAAATAAAAGTGTATCCGAAAATGAAAATTCATCTCACTCGTTGTTGAAAAGAAAAATGGTGCAGTGGACTGGAGCTGGACACTTTGCTAGGTAACTGCGACTAGTTAGCGTAGCGTGAATGATGACCCACAAAGCACAGGATCAGAACTCAAAGGAAGCAACTTTGCAAGCACTGAGGGGTGGTAACATGGCCAGTCAGGAACGTAACTTAAACCAACAACTATTGAAGTAAAAAATAAGGGATCAACCCAAGGTGGAAATTTTTGAAGTTAAGCTTGCATCCAGGCCTTCTGGTTGTGGTTTTGGTCAGGTCAAAGGCAGTGGAAACAAAAAGTCATGGGATTTCTACCCAAATTCAGGCCTTTTTGTTTCTGCTGCATTGAATAGATTAGAAGCACAGACAAAAGTCATGGAATGCAAGTTAGATTTCAGAAATTGACGCCTTGACTTCCCTTATTTTTACTTCAGAAGTTCTTTGTTTAAGTTTCGTTCATGACTGATCATCATACCAATCCTCAGTGCTCTCCAAGTCGCTTTCTTGGAGTTCTAATCCTGCGCTTTGTGGGTCAACATTCAGGCCATGCTAACTAGTCACAGTTCCCTAGCAAAATGTCCAGCTTTAGTCTACTTCACCATTTTTCTTTTTAGCTATGACTGACAGATTTTAATTTTTGGATACACTTTCATATTTGCAGCTCATTTGGATTTTTCATGCCAATTTTATTGTCCAAATTGGCTAGAAATTCCTTGCTTTCTCCCATGTGTTTCCTCTTTAAAAAGATCTGAGATGATATATGGTCTTCTCCACCTCCACTTTCCTGCGCAGGTATTCTCCCAAGCACCTTCTACTATATAATAGTCTCCTCGAGCAACCCATCCATATATTGGATTAGGGAATATCTATTGGTTTTCCATTCTTATTTGCTACACTGGGAGGCTTCAAAGGCCTTCTCGAAGTCAATTCCACCATTAAAATCAGTTCGATGACTATTAAACCTCTACAATGCCATTAAATATTGATCCCTTCTTAGAACTTAACACATATTAACATGAGTAAATCGTCATTAAATTGTAATAGGGTATCGATACCATCTTCATGGTCCCTCGACCTTATCAATTCGCACCTATCAAACTTAATTGTAAAATACAGGATCTTGTTTGAAGGATCAATGCCTAATTGGTAAAAAACTGCATTTACAAAATCATTGTACTTTATGTGTGTCTGTCACAATAACCTGATTGGTAATAATAACTCCCACACATGAAAGTGGATCCATCCATCTGCACACACCTTATTCTTCCAACCCCATCAATGCCAAACAACGTTTAATCTTAGCTTCTCATTATGAAGTAGTGTACAATACTACGAAGGCTCAAAGGGTAACCATATTTAATGTCAAAGGACGACATGCCCGTCAAGAAAAACCAAGTGCTATGTATGTAATGCACTATGATCGTTGTAATGGTAAACTTGTATTGTCGTTTGATATGGACTTTGTTCAATAAAAAAAGGTAAAACAAGAACCAAATACGGCAGACTACAAAAATACTTTCAGCAGATTACCCATGTGTTGCAATAGATGGATATTGGCTGGAAGAACACAATACAGTTCATCAGTCTGGATTGTGTGCAACCAACAGATGACCAATATATTGCAACAGATGGTCCATCTATTGGAAAAAATGACTAAAATGATAATTAATAAAAAAAGGGTCATTGTTATTAAAGGGGTGAAATCATGACTTTTCGATTATTTAATAAAGAAAAATAGTTCATGAATAAATAATGAGGAAATAAATGATAAACACAATTTAAAATCGTAAAAAACAATTATTTTTAATTTTATAACTGATGTTAATATTAAATAGGTGACAAGTCGTGGCTTTTTCCTTTTTGTTTTTAAATATGTTTTTTAATTTATATAATAAAATACCCACCAATTTGGATTAATTAAGTATATAATGATTATTAACAAAGAGGTGAACAGTCGTGACTTTTTGTCTAACACATTCAAAACTGCTGATGAATCAAATTCTCCATCTATTGCAACTGATGAATCAGCTGTTGGAAGAAATCAAAATATCTCATCGAACAGATGGTCCATCTGATGCAACAAATAATCCATATACTGCAACAAATGTCTTCTTTGTTGCACACATGGACTATTGGTTGCAACAGATGGTAAATCTATTGCAATAGATGGGTTATCTAACACGACCCGAAATCCCAAGCCCAACCAGGACTGGAAACCACCCCCGTTCCCTAATCCAACCACCAGACACATACCTTGAGTCGACTGAATTCCAAACATATACCAAGATATTGTATTCAACCATGTGGTGACTCTGGGATAAGTTTATATCCGAGACCAAAACAACCAAGTCCAACCACCCAATGATCAACCAAACCAATGCCAAAACCCATAGACCAAAGCCAATTATAATAATTCGATGCATGTATATATATATATATATATATAAATATGTATATATGAAACATAACCAATTCATACCATACCCAAGTCCACATTTTTCCATACAAAGCCTCTAGACCAACCAAAGAGTACCTAGTAGGGACATGCCCCCGACTATAGCCAAAAACCAGAGTCTATGAAAGACAAGAAATATGTAAAGTAACCCATGAAAAGAAATAGATGCCTTCTAAACTATGGAAGCTCACCACTTCAATCCAACATGCACACGGTCACCAAGACCAAACCTCACATTGACAAATATGAGTTTCCAGTTTTGGTCCCCCTGGAACCTCCACCTTCCATGGCTTTGCTACACACCCCGCCATTATTTCCCAATTAAAACCATTACCAAGCAACCAACCAATCCATTAACCATTTATTAACCAAGGCCATTAGTAGTGATATCATCATACCGACTATACTTACAAGTACTATCCATAGATAACCATGTATAACTTTAAGGGATTTCATTTGCCTTTCCATTAACTATATTAAACCATTTGGGGGATTTCCATGTACCCCACAAACATAACCAATTTCATAGCTACCAAGGCTTTACCATTTAATCCTTTCAAACCATGTACACCATTTAAAACCATTCCAAACCATTTATGGCCATGCCAAATATTTAAAACATTTATATCATTTAAACCATGCAAAACCATCAAAATCCATTTAGGGTTACCAAAACAAACCATACAAGAGTTCCAATGAAAGTTCAACAACAGAGTGGAAACATTCTTTTAGGCATTTTATCAAACATGTTGAGGGCATACTTTTACTAAGATCAAAACAAATGTATAAACCACCATAATCAAGGTTACTCAAGACCTATTTGTTAAGCCATATCCAACAAGTACAACCATATGCAAACCAGCACCAAAAATATATAAAAACATAGTTTAAACTAATACCAAACCATATGCACCAAGACCCTCAACATATATTGTTTAAAACAAAATACACATGCCTTTACTTGGAACTAACAATGAGGGAAGGAGCACATGCCTTATACAAGAAGATTTAGAAGAGAAACATGACTCTTGAGCCCTTTGAAGAACACATGAAGAAACCCTAGCCTCCAATCTTCAAGAGTAAGTTTGAGAGAGTATTGGGAGTGTTTCCATCCTTTAATAAGTGTTATGAGAGTCCACCAAGGGTTATATAACATGAGAACATAAGTTCTTTGAAGTAGGAAATTTTTGAACTACCCTTGTCTTAAAATTAAATCAAGCCACGTCCAGGGACACGATCACCCAAATAAAACTTAAGGATTGAGAAATCTTAAAACATGGGTATATCATTCATAACTTGATCATATGCTTTAAATTTAGAATAATAACATTTAAATCATGCATCGACATGAGACTAGAATGAACGATATATTATGGGCCTAAGAAGTCATGAATAATTATTAAAACATGTTTATCAGTGTAAATTATATCATGGGGAATTGAATTTAAGCCTAGAATAACAATTGCGTTAAGGCCCTAGATTATAGAAATCATAAAAATCACAATTTGGGGCATGAGGATGAAAGGAGATCCTCATTGACTACCCACATACATAAATGTAGAAGCCTTGCATAAATTTCTTGGGATTGAACTTGAAGAACCCTAGTTAGCTTTGGGGAGAAAGAAATAGCCTCTTTTTGCTCTGTGATAAATGATTTATGAGTTATGATAGTTTAGGGTAATATTTACGCTTGATAACTGTTGTTTGGAGGGTGAAACCATGCAATTTTGGGGTTAAAAGAGGGGGAAAAGATAAAAAAGATCTTAGGAATCGTCTGAAAAACTTTTGGAAACCGTCCCGATGAGTTTGGCCTTGACTCGTAGGGTCTAGCCACGAGTCGTGGCTAGAGTCGTCATCAGGAACCCAAATTTCTACCCCTACTGCCGTGAGTCCTCCTCCTCCTGACAACTCATAGGGTCTGCCAACGAGTCGTCATCCGGAGTAGTAGTCACTGGCAGTTTTGATAGTGCTTTAGTAATTTGGCCATAACTTTTTACCTCGATATCGGATTCAGGCAAAATTGGTATTGTTGAAAAACTAATTTAATTATATATCTGTTGGTGGGTCTTGAGCTCAGAAATTCTAAGTATACCAAAAGGTATGCCTGTTTGAATCTGTCTTTAGTTATATTCTTCATAAGAATTTTATCGCTAAGGGATGTTTTGACTTCTCCATAATCTAGGAGCTATTAAGGACTTAATATATGTCCTAATCACTTATAAAACTATCAAAACATGATTTTTTTGATTTTTCATGAACTTGAAGCATGGTTCTAATAATGAATTGGATTTTTGGGATGTTACACTC
Source organism: Capsicum annuum (assembly GCF_002878395.1). NCBI lineage: Eukaryota > Viridiplantae > Streptophyta > Magnoliopsida > Solanales > Solanaceae > Capsicum > Capsicum annuum. Next base: position 1,461,840 of record NW_025858245.1, read on the forward strand.
TAACTCGAAAGTGTGTCTTTTAGGAGTAAAGGTTCAAATTTGGAAGTGTGTCACTGTTACAATCCAAAAATCAAGGGTCATTATGGCACTTGTTGCAGCAAACCTTGGCAATTAATCCTATAACCCAAACTGATATGAAATAAAAGAAATACCAAACCCAAGACAAATCTCCTAGAACGGAGTCGAACCACCCACACATATAGTAAAAACAAAAATGCATAATCAAACCAAACCAAACCAAATATCAAAACCTGGTGTCACAGTGTAAGAACATAACTAGTACAACCCGCGATAAAAAATACATAAGAAATTCAAAACAGGAACAACTCTGTCCCCAAATACAAAATACATAGTTTAAATAAGGAAATGCAGTAGTTAACTCCGGATGCCTTAAATCAACCACTATCTCAAAAAGCTCCAAATATTGCTCGAATCAACCACCATGACATGAATTCAAACTTGGATCTGCACTGACAGAGTTCAGTAGGGGTGAGTACATTTTATTTATACTCAGTAGGTATCATAGGCCGACTAAGCAAAGTAGAAAATAAAATATACAAAATACACACTAAAGGCATGTCACTTGCAACAAAAAAATATCTCAAACGATAGCCCATACCCCCTCCACTAACAGTTCCACTATAATGACATACACTGTAGCAAATATAAGAAAGGGATACAAGGATATTGATATTACACATACAAGTACGAAGGCAAAAATACATATAGACAGCTATGCATCAAGAGAGATAAAACAACACAACTAAAGGTACAATGAAAAGTCAAGATAGAAATACAATCACAACATATAAAATGCAATGAAGATTATGAGGATGATGATGATGATAATGATGATGTGATGTACGAGGTCATCATAAAACCTTCGTATACACCTATGGAGCTAAAAGGTCCCGACGTAGTCCCCATGGGTGGTTCATCAACCCATATACAAACAATATCCATCTCCTCTCCGACACATCATTCGATAGAGGGTTTTTAAGATGTCACATTTTTTGTTAAAAAATCCAGTACTTTCAGTATTTCCACAATGGTACCAAAGTTTCACGAATAATATGATATGAGGATGTAATGCTCATAGCCAACTAGAATGAGAAATTTTATATCCAATCAATATACCAACCAAGTATGCTAAAATCCACTCATTTATCCAACCATCCATGAATTTAACATAAAACATATACTAATAGAATGAAATACATCAAAGAAGTCACCGTTGATACCACATTGGGCTTTTTCATTCAACAAGATACGACTAATTCGACATACACATGACCAATAATATTATATAGGAGCCCACACGGTCATACATAGAAAATAATGTTCCAAACCACCGAATAACATCAATATATAGGCCCCCACATGAACACAACACAAGAAACATAGCCATTTTCATGATTAGTTTCCACACTTTTAACATGATTTGGTATCAACATTAACTACCTGACTCAATCTGAAGAAAGTTAAGCCATAACTTACCTTGAATGTCAAAAACCAACCTGTAAGCATTCAATCAAAAGCCTTACTCCTCACGAACAGACTCAGAATCAACTAAGATATTGAAATATAGAATCTACACATCAAAAGAAAGCCAATGATACCCATATTGCCTATTTTCAAGTCAGGATCAAAACAGACCTCCAAAATGAATTTTGCAAAAAGAAGGGTAAAATCATAATTTTTTTGGTGAAACAAGTTCCCCATATTTTAAAGAGTCGACAGCTAAAAACCCAAATAAAAATGAGTCAAAACGAGGTCCAAATTGGAGAAAAGCCATATTTTAAGCTTTACCGGCAAAAATCCTTGAAATTCATTTTAAAATCAAGAATTAAAATTGTTTTGAAGGTGAAATCGACAGAAAAGTTATAACTATAGGGATTAGAAACTCACCCAAGTGAAAACGAGTTGAAATCGGGGTTTAAATAGTAGAATTATATTTTTTAGGCCTTACGGGCTAAAATTTCCAATTTCTACCCATTTTAATTCGCATTTAAACAAGAATTACATAATGAAATTTGAAGAAAATAGTTGAAATTGGTGTTATGGATCTTAACCAAGTTTAAAAGTGGAAGAAGTTGCTTAAAATCGTGAAACCCTAAGCTTCAAACCTCAAAAATAGCGGAACATATGTATATATATGATCTAAGCATCATGACCACGATCATCGAGTCGTGTTCGCGGTACCTAGTCTGATGACAGGTACCGCATATGCAATCCTGTCATCGCGTTCATGGGACTCGTGATCGTAACCAAGATGTCGCATTCGCGACACTTGAGTCTAATCAGCCGAGTCACGAATGCAACTTGCCAATCGTGATTGTGGGTGTACTAACACCAGCAGGAGACTTAGAATTATCCAAGTCTCCGCGGACCCCTTAAAATTTATCTAAAATTTCATGAACGCAAATGAACTTGCTACACTATAAAATTCGATGCTACTGACTCAATGACGATATTAGAATTTCCAAAAAAATATTATTTTCACAAAGTTGACCTCCAAAATTCAATTTCACAACTTTTTAAATTGAGGGTCAAAATGAGATACACAAGCCATAAAACCCTGCCAAACGTGTTACAACCTTAAAATCAATGTTTAGGATCTACTAGCGTAGTCCGTTTTACAATTCGATGCACAGATCAATAAATGTTGAGAGAAGTCAACTATAAGGCTTCTCAAGACACCAAAAATAATAATATCGCATAAGTCACATTGAAATGCATTGAGAACGGTGCCAATTATCTCTACACACCATAAATACCACACAGCAACCACGAGGAAGGATAAAATGGTCAAATCACATAGAAATGAATATTAGACATAAATCATCAAAATCAGGTCATTACATCATCCACCACTAAAAATTTTATTCATCCTCGAACTAAGGGCAATAGAAACACACAGATCAATAAAAGTCGAGGATAAGAACTACTTATATCAGACTCGACCTCCAAAGTAGGCTCATCTATAGATTGATGTCTCCACTGGAATAACTCTAGAATGCAACCATCTAACATCCCTAGCTTAGATAGGGATATGCTTCTCAACAAAAGACAACTTCACATCTAACTCAATCGAATCCCAATAAATGACATGAGACTCATCCGGAATGTAACACCGAAGCATGGAACATGAAAAAGACTTGATGGACATGATAAATCTAAAGAAAATCCAACTCATAAGCCACATCACCAATAATCCAAAGAATCTCAAAAGGGCCAATATACTCGGGGATAAGTTTGCCCATCTTCCCAAACTTTATCACACCCTTTATGGGTGAAACTCAAAGGAAAAGTCGATCACCAACACTAAAACTCAAGGCACTAAGACTATGATCTACGTAACACTTCTGCCTACTCTAGGCTGTACGGAGCTTAACCTAAATAATCCAAACCCTATCCAAGGACTCGTAAAATAAGTACGTACCTCGAGGTCTAATCTCAGAAACCTCAAACCAACCAACTGGAGTGCAACAACACTTATCATATAAAGCCTTAAAAGGAGCCATATCAATACTAGAATGGTAGATATTATTATATTCAAACTCTGCCGAACAAAGATGCTGCTTCCACTGACCACCAAAATCCATCACACAAGTGTAGAGCATATTCTCCAAATCCTAAATATTCTGCTTTGACTGTCTATCAGTCTGGTGTGAAATGTTGTACTAAGATTAACCTGAGTACCTAAATCATCCTAAAAGGTATTCCAAAAGTGAGATATGAACACTGAACCTCAATCTGCAATAATAGACACTGGCACGCCATGAAGATGCATAATCTCATAAATATAGATACAGTCCAACCTCTCAGCACTGAAAAAGACCTAAACAAAAATGAAATGAGTAGACTTAGTTAATCGATCAACAATAACCCACACACTATCAAAACCATCAGAAGTATGTGGTAACCCAGTTATAAAGTCCATGGTGATCCATTCCTATTTCCACTCAGGAATGGGTAACCTCTGAAGTAAACCACCAGGTCTCAAATTGTCGGCCTTCACCTGCTGGCAACATAGGAAATGAGCTATAAAATCTACTACATCCTTCCTCATATTACCCTACCAGTAATGCTGCCTCAAATCACGATACATCTTAATCATTCCTAGATGAATAAAATAATGGGCCTACTCCAAAATCAATTCAATCCAATCACCCACTCTCGATATAAAAACTCAACCTCCAATCCTCAAAACACCATCTAAATCAAGCGAGGATTTGTTAGTCTCACCACTCAACACCTCATCCAGAATCACTCTCAACCTAACATCATCAAATTGATGAGCTCGAATCTCCTCCATCAAAGAAGATCTAGCCTCCACGAATACAAAAACACACCCAAGTATGAAAATATTAAGCCTAACTATTTGGTTAGCTAAAGACTGAAACTCTACGGCCAAAGTCCTCTCATGGGTCAAAAGATGTGCTACACTACCCATGCTAGTTGACTTTCAGCTCAAGGCATCTGCAACTACATTAGCCTTGCCCAAAAAATAGAGAATAGTCAAGTAATAATCCTTAAGAAACTCAAACCAATGATGTTGCATCATATTAAGATATCGCAGGTGAAAAAATATTGAAGGCTATGATGATCCAGAAAAATCTCATAATGGACTCCATACAAGTAGTTCCTCCATAATTTCAAAGCAAAACCAACTGTGCACAACTTCCAATCTTGGGTAGGATAATTCTTCTCATGAGGTTCAAATGACAAGAAGCATACATAATAACCTTACCCTCCTGCATCAACACAATAACTAAGCCAACACCTAAAGTATCATAAAAGGCGATAAAACCCACACCCTTCTTGGGAAAAGTCAAGATAAGAGCTGAACAAGTCCTTAAACATTTGAAAGTTCATCTCACAAGTATCGCACCACTAAAAAGAAATATTCTTCTGAGTTAACTTGGTCAACAGAGATGCAATGGATAAGAAACCCTTAATAAAACACTAATAGTAACCTGCCAAGCCAATAATACCCCGAATCTCGGTAGGTGAAGTAAGTCTAGCCCAATCATGAATCGTTGTAATCTTGGTCAGATCGACCATGATACCATCCTTGGTCACTACATGACCCAAGAAAGATGAAGAATCATACAAAACCTCTCACTTAGAGAACTTAGCATACAACTTTTCATCCCTCGGTTTCTGAAGCACAATCCACACTTATGATTTCCCTCACTCTTGGAGTAAACCAAGATATCATCTACAAATACAAAGACAAAGGAGTCGAGATACTATCGAAATACTCAATTCATCAGGTCCATGAATGAGGCTGGGGCATTGGTCAATTTAAAAGACATCACCAAAAACTCATAATAATCGTATCAAGTTTAAAAAGCTATCTTCAGAGTATCCAAAGCTCTAATCCTCAATTGGTGATACCCGGATCTCAAATCAATCTTTGAAAATACTAAAGCACCCTAAAGCTGATCGAACAAATCATCAATACAAGGAAAAATATACTTATTTTTAACCATCACCTTGTTTAACTACCGATAATCAATGCACATACGGATAGACCCATCAGTTTTGTTCAAAACTAAGACATCGACACCCCATTGTAATACATTAGGGAAGATAAATCCCTTATCTAATAAATCTTGCAACTAATCCTTTAATTCTTTCTACTCAGCTGGGGACATCCTATAAGGAGGAATATAAATGGGCTTGGTGCCTGACTCAACATCGATGGCAATGTTAATATCATGATCTGGAGTCATACCAGGTGAATCCATAGGGAGAACATCCAAGAACTTACGAAAAACCTGAGTAGAATCCAAGAAGAGAGGTAAAGCAACTCCAGTATCATGAATATGTGGCAAATAAGACAAACATCCCCTCTCAAACAAATGACAAGCCTGAATATAAGATTTAACCCTCTTGGGACCCGAATGAAACACACTCTTCCAAGCTATCCTTGGCTCACTTGGTGAAGCTAAAGTCATGATCTTAGCTTAACAACCTAGGGCATCATGGTAAGGAGCCAACCAATCCATACCCTGAATAATATAAAAGTCAACCATATCTAAGATAAGCAAATTTACCTAAGTCTCACGCCTAACTAAAGTCACAATATAGGATTGGTACACCCAATCCACCACTAAAGAGTCTCCTATAAGGGTAGATACACTAATAGGCTTGACAAGAGGATCACTAGCAGAATAAAAAGTTGAAGAAAGATATACAGACATATAGAAAAAAGTCGATGCCAGATCAAATATCAAAGATGTAAATCTAAAAAAAATGGGGATGATACCTGTGATAAAAACATCGAAATCCTCAGTCTCTAGTCTAGTGGGCATAGCATAAGACCATCCACAACCACCAACCGCTTAACCCTAAAATTAACACTACAGGCTCTACTACCTCTACTTCATGTACCTATGGTAGAACCCCTACCTCTCAAGATGAAATAGGAGTAGCTCTTAACACAGGAGGGGGTAGTCCTTGGCCAAATAGCCAATCTCATCACACATAAAATAATCCTTATGACCTGAATCAATAGAAAGAGGTACGACTGGAGCAAAATGACCACCCAAAACTATTGAACCAGAAGATCCACTACCTGAACTCTACAAGGCTGCCTGCACTGGTCTACCAATATACCCATAAAAACCTATAGAGTCTCTACCTTGAGAAGTATGACCTTTGAAATCACCCATATGGCACACCTTCTTGGAGCCTCCCTAAGATGCTAGAAGAATATGCTCAGTCATCTTTAATGATCCACTATCATCTAAAAAAATGCTCCATACACTACCATCTGATTCATAGCAAGCTAAAGAGAAACATCCAACTTCTTCACAAACTTTTGAATCTTCTCAGATTAGGTGGCAATGCCGGCATAGAAATATCGAGACAAGGATAAAAGCATGGTTCGTACTCTACAACAATCATAGAGCCTTGCTCCAGGCGATTAAACTCATATCTCATCTGATCCCTCAGACTGTAGGGCACGAACCTCTCTAAAAAGGCCTCAACAAATTGATCCTATATCATCTCAGGAGAATCGAGAGGTCTACAAATAACACATGACCTCGACCAATCTCTAGCGTCATCCCTCAACTGATAGATAATATATACAACACCATGTGACTCTAGTGATCCTAAGTTATGTAACTTCTCACAACAGTTGATCAAAAATTCATACACATCCTCGCCTATAGCACCACTGAATTTAGGAGGTGATGTGTGAGCAAAAGCTAACATATTTAATACTTTTTAGCTCAAAATAATTGTGAATTCTAAAGCAACTCTTGTTGTTTTGATGTGTTTGCTCATGATATTGCAGAAAAAGGCTAAAGATATAAGAACAAATAATAATGGAGCAAAAGAGTTGAAAATCTGAGCAAAATAGAAAAAAACATGGCTGACGACCTCCATGATAAGTCGTCAGCCTTGTGATAACCTATCAGCACTGGCGTCAGCCTTAATCAGGGATTTGCAGTTTGAGGAGCAGTTTGGATAGCACCGGTGACGTGGCGTCAAAGTTGTGATAAGGCATCAAGAATGGCATTATCCTTAAGAAAAAAGTTAGCATGGGAAGAAGATATCTAACGACGTTGGTGATATGCCGTCATATCCCTGACGTGGTGTTAGCGACATCATCAGCCTAAGACAGAACCTGAAGGCAACTAAAGCCTCTCTGACGCCATCCATAAAAAGGCATCAACTTCCTGACGTGGCATCAGCCTGGGCGTCACCTATTCCAAACAATTTTATTAATTTTGTTATTTTATTTCCTTAATTAGGATTTAGTATAAATATCATCTTTTAGGGTTTTTGATTCATTCATAATTCATCTATCTGAACAATTTTATTGGGGGCGAAAAAGGAGGGAAACCTCTCATTGAGGGTTCCTAACATTCTTGTAAACATCTTCCATTTGAAAATTGATTGTGGGTATGATTTATTACTTATTCTTGATTATGAATTCAATACATATTGTTGATCTTTGTATCATGAATAGCTAATTTTCTTTCCTTGAGTTATGGGAACCTTGATGTGAATACAAATTTGGGTTGTGAATCTAATGTACGTCCATGAGAAATTGATGTTGTATAAACCTTTCTTTATTTTAATGATCTTTCTTGGCTGCAACTTAATAGAGTCAGCACTACAAACATCACTTGGGTGAGAGGAAATGTAATGCCCCGAAAAATGGGTCCCGGAGCGTCACACGGTGCTTGAGGCTACGAGTAGCCCCAAGCTAACCCTTTGAGCCATTTCATTCAGTTCAACACAAATCAATGGGGTTTTCTTAAATAACCCTCAAATATCAACAGAGTAATCATCATCCAAGAATAAAAGAATTTCAGAAAGATAACAAAATACGACTTATTAGTCAACTCCCAAGATCTATACTAGTCTGACAAGCCTCTAAGAAAATCAATAAAACCAGTGAGCCATTGAGACATGCCTTAACTGACTCATACTAAGTTATCAAATGTAAATAATTCTGTGAAACCAACATCAGACATCACGTCCTCGAAATATGTGGACTCACCACAACAGAAGATGTAGAATAGCGTGCTCGAAGAATCACTGTCGAACCTGGAACTGAGCACCTGAACCTACATTCTGAGAAAATGTAGCCCACATTCGAAAATGTGGGTCAGAACCTTGGAAAGGAACCTAGTATATGGGGGTGTATGAAGTTGTATAAACATCATCATCATAAATATTTATAAGAAATATACATGATGTATAAAAACTCACATAGCCCGAAGAAAATCATCATAATCATGAGAGGATGAAATAAGAACAATAACACATGTAAGTCATCATATAATTTGTCAATCACTTTCAGTTCATCAAGAATATCAATTCTCATAATGTAAATATCATTCAAATCTTTTGAAAGAATAACTTTCACAATTCCACTTTCAAATCACTTCACCATTCACCATAGACACAAGGAAACACACACACACTGGGAGATCCTATAACCGACATAAACCATGTGAGCTACATGGAGTCCAACATACAACCCACGTTGGGGAGAGTCGTCCCATCCTTGCCATCAGAGTAGGACTATCGATATCAAATCCACACGAACTAGTGACCACTATATAAATCAGCCTCAGGCTCAATCCTACGGGGGAATGTAGTTCTAGGGAAGTAATATTGCATTATACCTCCCACTCGGTACTAAAGATTTATCTCGGACTTAGCTCAAATCATTTCAAAGACAATTCACAACAAAACAATTTCAGTAATATATAAATATACATCGGGAGCCATCATGCTTCCCATCTATCAAAATCAACCAGGTTGTGGATTTCTTTCACACTCGAGTTCAAAATAACTCCATTAAGACCAAAAGGTCAAATCATTCAAAATATCTCAAATATTCAACATCAACGTGCTTATAACACACACTTTCTCAAAAAAATACAATTTTCAATGGGGATTCACGACCCAAATATCAAAATCATGATAAATATCATTCAAGATTCATGTTTTATATCTCCACACATGTAAATTCATTTTCAAAATCGTAAACATCAAGATTTCATAATAATCATCATAAGATATGGGTTCATGCTTCAAATTCGTAAAAATCAAATAAAAATCATGCCTTTGTAAAAAAAAATTACTTTTGGGCACAAGAACGAAAGAGAGTTCTGGTTGAAAAACTCCACATACCTTGAATGATGAACTTTAGATCGATACTCATTTTTGAGATGTTGAATGATGGTTCTTGGAGTTCTTGAACTAGGAACTTAGAATCTTGAATAAATTTGCAGAATTAATGGTGAACCTTGGAGGTTCTTGAAGTTGGATGTAGGAGCTTAGGGTTTTCTTTTGGAGGGAATTTGATGAAATATAACATATAATGCTTCTAAGGCTTTAATATAGGGTTTGGATGGATTTTGGGTGAGAGAGAATGACCAAAACGCCCCTAAAAATCAAATAATTCTTGAATCTGTCCTTTGGTGGACTGTTTAGATAGTCTGAAGTAGATCAATTATAACGTTTTACTTCAATATCCAAATTGGATGAAACCAATTTCATTGGAAAGAGGACTCGTAGAGCTTTCCGTTGATATATTGTAGATCACCCAGATCATTATGTAAAAGGAGTTATGATTATTTAAAGTTGAAGCAAAAATACGCCAGGCCTCAATACTTTTTCCTGCACGTTTTACTGTTCAATACTATTCACGGTTCGATCGGAATGTTCATAGCTCGTCGCTTGGGTGTCCGTTTTGGATGATCCACATATTGTTGGAAATCTTATTCGATACTCTACGCAATGGTGGATCATAATCTAAGACATTCCGCATGGAAAATTTATAATTCATTCTACAATATAAAACCCAATACGTTTACGCATAAAATTTCAATGAAAAATTTTATGGGGTATTACATCATCCCCCCCTGGAAACATTCATCCTCGAATGATGCTAGACATACCAAGATTAGATAGAGAATAGAGCATACAGCTGAAACCATTCGTTAAACTCATCACCGCATCGTTTCTCACTCTGAATGCAACATAGAATGCATAAATTCAAGAAACTACAGCTGAACACATAATAAATGATAGCTGAACTGCTGCAATTTTTATCAAAAGTTCATGATTTAGAAAAGAACGGTACCTTTGGCTTGATCGGAGTTCGCGGAAAATAGGTGCGGGTACTTGGATTGCATATCCACCTCAGCTTCCCAAGTTACACCCACAACAAATTGGTTTCTCCACAATACCTTGACCAAGGGAACTTCTTTGTTCCTTAGTCTTCAGACACTGAAATCAAGAATCTCAACAGGAATCTCATCAAAAGAAAGATTTTCTTGAATGTCTGTACTCACAGAGGAATCCACTACCACAACATCGCTAATATGCTTTCTAAGCATGGAGACATGGAATATTGGATGAACAGAGGACAACTCAGATGGCAACTCGACCTCATAAGCTACCTTACCAACATGGCTAAGAATTTTGTAAGGACCAACATAACGGGGACTA